>NW_021703779.1:111942829-111987969 GCF_005190385.1 Monodon monoceros
AAAATAGTGGAAATAACTACTGCAGGGCAGGAAAAAAAAAAAGAATGAAAAGAACTGAGGACAGTCTCAGAGACCTCTGGGACAACATTAAAGGCTCCAACATTCGAATTATAGGGGTTCCAGAAGAAGAAGAGAAAAAGAAAGGGACTGAGACAATATTTGAAGAGATGATAGTTGAAAACTTCCTTAATATGGGAAAGGAAATTGTTAATGAAGTCCAGGAAGCACAGAGAGTCCCATACAGGATAAATCCAAGGAGAAACACGCCAAAACACATATTAATCAAACTATCAAAAATAAAATACAAAGAACAAATATTAAAAGCAGCAAGGGAAAAACAACGAATAACACACCAGGGAATCCCCATAAGGTTAACAGCTGATCTTTCAGCAGAAACTCTGCAAGCAGAAGGGACTGGCAGGACATATTTAAAGTGATGAAGGAGAAAAACCTGCAAACAAGATCACTCTACCCAGCAAGGATCTCATTCAGATTTGATGGAGAAATTAAAACCTTTACAGACAAGCAAAAGGTGAGAGAGATCAGCACCACCAAACCAGCTTTACAACAAATGCTAAAGGAACTTCTCTAGGCAAGAAACACAAGAGAAGGAAAAGACCTACAGTAATGAACCCAAAACAATTAAGAAAATGGGAATAGGAACATACATATCGATAATTACCTTAAATGTAAATGGACTAAATGCTCCCACCAAAAGACACAGATTGGCTGACTGGATACAAAAACAAGACCCATGTATATGCTCTCTACAAGTGACCCACTTCAGACCTAGAGACACATACAGACTGAAAGTAAGGGGACGGAAAAAGATATTCCATGCAAATGGAAACCAAAAGAAAGCTGGAGTAGCAATTCTCATATCAGACAAAATAGACTTTAAAATAAAGACTATTACAAGAGACAAAGAAGGACACTACATAATGATCAAGGGATCGATCCAAGAAGAAGATATAACAATTGTAAATATTTATGCACCCAACATAGGAGCACCTCAATACATAAGGCAACTGCTAACAGCCATAAAAGGGGAAATCGACAGTAACACAATCATAGTACGGGGCGTTAATCCCCACTTTCACCAATGGACACATCATTCAAACTGAAAATAAATGAGGAAACACAAGGTTTAAATGATACACTAAACAAGATGGACTTAATTGATATTTATAGGACATTCCATCCAAAAACAACAGAATACACATTTTTCTGAAGTGCTCATGGAAAATTCTCCAGGATAGATCATATCTTGGGTCACAAATCAAGCCTCAGTAAATTTAAGAAAATTGAAATTGTATCAAGTATCTTTTCCGACCACAACGCTATGAGACTAGATATCAATTACAGGAAAAGTTCTGTAAAAATTACAAACACATGGAGGCTAAACAATACACTACTTAATAACGAAGTGATCACTGAAGAAATCAAAGAGGAAATCAAAAAATACCTAGAAACAAATGACAATGGAGGCACGACGACCCAAAACCCATGGGATGCAGCAAAAGCAGTTCTAAGAGGGAAGTTTATAGCAATACAATCCTACCTTAAGAAACAGGAAACATCTCGAATGAACAACCTAACCTTGAACCTAAAGCAATTAGAGAAAGAAGAAAAAAAAAACCCCAAAGTTAGCAGAAGGAAAGAAATCATAAAGATCAGATCAGAAATAAATGAAAAAGAAATGAAGGAAACGATAGCAAAGATCAATAAAACTAAAAGCTGGTTCTTTGAGAAGATAAACAAAATTGATAAACCATTAGCCAGACTCATCAAGAAAAAAAGGGAGAAGACTCAAATCAATAGAATTAGAAATGAAAAAGGAGAAGTAACAACGGACACTGAAGAAATACAAAGGATCATGAGAGATTACTACAAGCAACGATATGCCAATAAAATGGACAACCTGGAAGAAATGGACAAATTCTTAGAAATGCACAACCTGCCAAGACTGAATCAGGAAGAAATAGAAAATGTGAACAGACCAATCACAAGCACTGAAATTGAAACTGTGATTAAAAATCTTGCAACAAACAAAAGCCCAGGACCAGACGGCTTCACAGGAGAATTCATCAAACATTTAGAGAAGAGCTAACACCTATCTTTCTCAAACTCTTCCAAAATATAGCAGAGGGAGGAACACTCCTAAACTCATTCTACGAGGCCCCCATCACCCTGATACCAAAACCAGACAAGGATTTCACAAAGAAAGAAAACTACAGGCCAATATCACTGATGAACATAGATACAAAAATGCTCAACAAAATACTAGCAAACAGAATCCAACAGCACATTAAAAGGATCATACACCATGATCAAGTGGGGTTTATTCCAGGCATGCAAGGATTCTTCAATATATGCAAATCAATCAACGTGATACACCATATTAACAAATTGAAGGAGAAAAACCAGATGATCGTCTCAATAGATGCAGAGAAAGCTTTCGACAAAATTCAACACCCATTTATGATAAAAACCCTGTAGAAAGTAGGCATAGAGGGAACTTTCCTCAACATAATAAAGGCCATATGACAAACACACAGCCAACATCGTCCTCAATGGTGAAAAACTGAAAGCATTTCCACTAAGATCAGGAACAAGACAAGGTTGCCCACTCTCACCACTCTTATTCAACATAGTTTTGGAAGTTTTAGCCACAGCAATCAGTGAAGAAAATGAAATAAAAGGAATCAAATCGAAAAAGAAGAAGTAAAGCTGTCACTGTTTGCAAATGACATGATGCTATACATAGAGAATCCTAAAGATGCTAGCAGAAAACTACTAGAGCTAATCAATGAATTTGGTAAAGTAGAAGGATACAAAATTAATGCACAGAAATCTCTGGCATTCCTATACACTAATGATGAAAAATCTGAAAGTGAAATCAAGAAAACACTCCCATTTACCACTGCAACAAAAAGAATGAAATATCTAGGAATAAACCTACCTAAGTAGACAAAAGACCTCTATGCAGAAAATTATAAGACACTGATGAAAGAAATTAAAGATGATACAAAGAGATGGAGAGATATACCATGTTCGTGGATTGGAAGAATCGACATTGTGAAAATGACTCTACTACCCAAAGCAATCTACAGATTCAATGCAATCCCTATCAAACTACCACTGGCATTTTTCACAGAACTAGAACAAAAAAATTCACAATTTGTATGGAAACACAAAAGACCCCGAATAGCCAAAGCAATCTTGAGAACAAAAAACAGAGCTGGAGGAATCAGGCTCCCTGACTTCAGACTATAGTACAAAGCTACAGTAATCAAGACAGTATGGTACTGGCACAAAAAAACAGAAATATAGATCAATGGAACCGGATAGAAAGCCCAGAGATAAACCCACGCACATATGGTCACCTTATCTTTGATAAAGGAGGCAGGAATGTACAGTGGAGAAAGGACAGCCTCTTCAATAAGTGGTGCTGGTAAAACTGGACAGGTACATGTAAAAGTATGAGATTAGAGCACTCCCTAACACCGTACACAAAAATAAGCTCAAAATGGATTAAAGACCTAAATGTAAGGCCAGAAACTATCAAACTCTTAGAGGAAAACATAGGCAGAACACTCTATGACATACATCACAGCAAGATCCTTTTTGACCCACCTCCTAGAGAAATGGAAATAAAAACAAAAATAAACAAATGGGACCTAATGAAACTTCAAAGCTTTTGCACAGCAGAGGAAACCATAAACAAGACCAAAAGACAGCCCTCAGAATGGGAGAAAATATTTGCAAATGAAGCAACTGCCAAAGGATTAATCTCTAAAATTTATAAGCAGCTCATGCAGCTCAATAAGAAAAAAACCAACAACCCAGTCCAAAAATGGGCAGAGGACCTAAATAGACATTTCTCCAAAGAAGATATCCATATTTCCAACAAACACATGAAAGAATGCTCAACATCATTAATCATTAGAGAAATGCAATGCAAAACTACAATGAGATATCATCTCACACCGGTCAGAATGGCCATCATCAAAAAATCTAGCAACAATAAATGCTGGAGAGGGTGTGGAGAAAAGGGAACACTCTTGCACTGCTGGTGGGAATGTGAATTGGTACAGCCACTATGGAGAACAGTATGGAGGTTCCTTAAAAAACTACAAATAGAACTACCATATGACCCAGCAATCCCACTACTGGGCATATACCCTGAGAAAACCATAATTCACAAAGAGTCATGTACCAAAATGTTCATTGCAGCTCTATTTGCAATAGCCCGGAAATGGAAACAACCTAAGTGTTCAGCATGGGATGAATGGATAAAGAAGATGTGGCACATATATACAATGGAATATTACTCAGCCATAAAAAGAAACGAAATTGAGTTTTTTTGTAGTGAGGTGGGTGGACCTAGAGTCTGTCATACAGAGTGAAGTCAGTCAGAAAGAGAAAAACAAATACCGTATGCTAACACATATATATGGAATCTAAAAAATAAAAGAAAATGGTCATGAAGAACCTAGGGGCAAGACGGGAATAAAGATGCAGACCTACTAGAGAATGGACTTGAGGATATGGGGAGGGGGAAGGGGAGACTGTGACAAAGTGAGAGAGTGGCATGGACATATATACACTACCAAACGTAAAATAGATAGCTAGTGGGAAGCAGCCGCATAGCACAGGGAGATCAGCTCAGTGCTTTGTGACCACCTAGAGGGGTAGGAGGGAGGGAGACACAAGAGGGAAGAGATATGGGAACATATGTATATGTATAACAGATTCACTTTGTTATAAAGCAGAAACTAACACAGCATTGTAAAGCGATTATACTCCAATAAAGATGTAAAAAAAACCATAGAATCAATATCAACTCAAGTTATAAGATTTGAGTGTTTAATAATGGCAGCATGTTAAGATATATCTCTATAAATAGGATTTTATAATAACATGTTACAACAATAGCTAACATTTATTGAGGGATTATTATGTGCCAGGCACTGTGCTAAATGTATAAATTATCTTCCTTTACTCTCACAAAGGCCCTATGCCGTAACATTATTAAAATTCCCATCTTAAAGACAGAACCTGAGGCTTCGAAAGGTATAGACACTTGCCCAAGGTCATAAAGCTGAGGAGTGCTAGGCATGAGACATGAACCCTAGTCAGTCTGATCATGGGACCTCACTCATAATCATGCTGCTTCATTGCCTTGGTGCCTAGTCCAGAGCTATACGAGGCAGTCTCTCCTGGGTACAGTGGGCTGATCAGTGTTACTATCTTTCTCTGTGACTTTCTCCGTTTTCTCTGCTTTCATGACCAACGGCTCCTGACCCCCACTGCCTGATTGACACTTCTTTCTTCAGCTGTGTTAACACTGTCAATCAGGCTACTGTCTGGTCTTTTTCCTTAGGAGCGCTTAAATCTGTCTGTCTCTGTCTCAGTCTTGCTCTCTCTATTTTTGAAATTTAAAAAATAAAGTTCAAAGAAGTAAAATAATAATCATCCATATTCCTGCCAACTATTATCAACAATAGTTAACTTTCACTGACTTGCTTCCAGTCTTTTTTCTACAATTATGCTTTACAAAAGTTTACAAATAATACGTGATGACATTCTTCTTTCATAATTCACTCACTTCTAAGGGAATTTGCATAACTTTGTTCTCCTTCATAACTTGTTGCCTCTTAGGGAGCAATTTCATCTTCAGTATTTTCAGGTCCTTGGGGAGGCCCTCCAAGCTGCTGCCATGCCCCAGCTACACATTACCAGATATGGTGAGATTGGCATAAAAAACCGGTAGATAAGACTGACCATCTTATTAACGTCAGAGCTCAAAACCGTACACTTTGTCTAGCCTGCCTAACTCTCTTAATTGTCAAGGCAAGTCCAGATTAGCATAAAAGATTGTGAAAATCGGTATTGTTCAGGGGTCAATGACTACACAGTCTTTCCCCAACAATGCAAAAGCACTTGTATTTTGACAAGGAAATTACAGGTTTGGAAATAAACAATTAACTACATAGGTGACTGGCAAAACTGAGGGCATCATTTTGAAAAAGAGATATTTTGGAAACAGAAAAGTAAGCTATTAAGAAGCACCCCTGAACATTTCTGAAACTCACAGACATAATTCATGATATCTGATGAATGACATTTAGTATATATTTATTTCAAAACAAAAATTAAAAGGAGTGTTGCTTTATGGGTGTAAAGAAAGATGCATGCCCAGAACTATTTTTAAAAGTTATCTGCGGAAAGGATAAAACCACAAAATTAGTGGAAACGAAAAAGCCTCCCCGAAGGGGAAAAATGTGGTGTGCATAGTAAATATCAACAAGTGAGCACACAGTGAACAATGGTCAAAGACATCTTTTCTATCAAATCAAAGAAGCCTTTTTCAGTCTGTGATACATTAAACTTCCAAGGTTGTCATTATGGAGTTATTTTTATAGTTTATCTACTCTAAATATATCTTTCTAATAATATATATAGCAGAAAACTGAGGAGATATCATAAACTAAATTTATTGCTATTTCTGATAAAAAAAAGAATCTTATCATGGATTATAGGTATCAACCAAATGACTGGCTCCCCCTCCTGGCCACCCCAGGGATGACATAAAACATTCCTCACTCCTCTGCCCTTTACAGAACCCTTTCTCAGGCACCATTTGGCCGACCCCTACTATGCAGAGATCCACAGTGTCCTACTGCCAGCATTAAGACAAGCAACTGTATAATGCCTTTATTATTCCGGGCTTTCAACTGGAGTAGCAAAATCTACCTATTCAGATCATTGCTTTATATGTGGAATCCCAACAAGTGAAGAGCCTGTCCTTTTAATTTAGCTACTAATGCCAAGAACCCTTCTTTACTGTTGATTATTCTGTTATCAAATCTCTCTGGGTCATTAGAGCTGAACATTCCAGGCTCCTTCAGATCCACCTTCATCTTCCTATTTCTCTGCTCACAGTGTCTGGCTATTATCCCTTTCCGGTCAGAATCTTTTTCCTCAGCCCTTGCAGTGACAGTCCAAAGGACAGAAGAATACTGAGCCAGGCGCATCTCTAATACCTTATGACCTAAGTCCATGCACTTGCTTGTGCTCATTATACAGCACTATAGCAATGAGTGTACTCCAAAACTAGTGCAGAAGGTACATCATCACAGCCTTTATTTACTAATGCATGGACCATCGGCCATTCTAAGAACTGAAATCTTATTCTCCTGGTCTCAACTCCTTTTTCTCCACTTCTCCCCTGGTCTCCACCCCTCTTGATCCATTTACTTCCACTCCAAATATCAACCAACTCCCATAAAAGGTAGGCTTCTACTCCTCTCTATGCCTTCCTGTCTGCCCCAGGCCTTTGGATGCCAATTTCTTGACCTGAAATCATGACCTCATAGCGCTCACCTCCCCTTCCCCGGACTCACAACCTTACCAACATCTTCTAGTTGGGCCAGGACACAAAAGCCTAGCGTGAAAATATTAATATAAGGTTCCTCTGATCAATTCTGCTTATTTTCATCTACCATATAGATTAGAAATCTTTGATACTAGACATACACATGTTTAAACCTGAAGGGGACCTTATAAGTCATTGAATTCAGAGACTCCCAGACAGTTTTGGTCTGCAGATCTATGATCTCAGAATCTCCTGGGGTGCTTGTTGTAGGCCCTACTACAAACCTATAAATTCACAGTTTCTAGGCATTGGTCCCAAGAATGCACATTTTAACCAGTTCCCATGATAACTCTGGTGTAGAGGTAGGTCTGGGCATACTGATTATCAAAGCCTGTCATTTCACAGAGGAGGAAACTGATAGGGAAGGAACTAAAACCCAAATCTCATGAGTCCCAATCTTTTGTTCTTTCTATCAGACCACCATCTCTCCTGCTGGGAAAAGTATTTGGAATTATCTTGCATAAGAGTCAGTTATAAAGTCCATTACCATAAAAAGCTTGTTTGTAAAGAACACAGTGGCCTATCTCTTAAACTCTCTCAGAACCCTCCTTTTCAAAGCATTGCAGGGCTTCCCTGGTGGCGCAGTGGTTGAGAATCCGCCTGCCAATGCAGGGGACACGGGTTCCATCCCTGGTCCTGGAAGATCCCACATGCCGCGGAGCAACTAAGCCCGTGCGCCACAACTACTGAGCCTGCGCTCTAGAGCCTGTGAGCCACAACTACTGAGCCCGCGTGCCTAGAGCCCGTGCTCCGTAATAAGAGAAGCCATCGCGATGAGAAGCCCGTGCACCGCAACCAAGAGTAGCCCCCGCTCAACACAACTAGAGAAAGCCTGCACACAGCAACAAAGACCCAATGCGGCCAAAAATAAAGTAAATAAATTTATTTTTTTAAAAAGTATTGCACACTATTGAAGACTAATATTCCTCGTGGTGACACATATTTACTTCTGTGTATTTATGATTTCTCCCCCACAAAACTTACATGGGTCACAAACTGGAGAGACTGTTGAGTTTGAGCATTGTGTTGGAAGCACCAGAGAGTTATACAAGGACGCTTACCTGAGCTACCTAAACTACTTGTTACCCCTTCTTTATAAAGACTATAGGACGAGAACCAAACAGCCAAAAGCAAAAGGAAAAGAAGCACTAACAAAAAACTAATAGGTCCTAGCCCTTCAGACAGCCCTCCTCTTCAGCTGCTTATAGTTTAGCTATAACTTACATGCAACCATCAGAAGAGATTCACACAAAGAATTTTTTCCATTCCAGATAAATATTTTGGAAACAAAATTAGTAATGGAGCCTTAGCATGTGACATTAATTGCAACAGCAGTGTGATTATTAGATAATATAAACAACTGAGAATTTAAGATAGTAATCAAGTACTTTTGGGCCTGGGTGAGTTGAACATAAAGTCTATTACAGCATTATCATGATCTCCCACTTGGTAAAAATGGAAAAGGTCACTTCAAACTTAGTTAAATATAGTAGCCAAAGACATGCAAGACTCAACTGGAAATACCAGGTTGTCTTCTTGACCTGGGACTGCCTGGCTGCCTCTGAGACCTTGGTTTGAATATAATGACAGAATAGGGCCCATGGATGATTCAAGAAATAGCAGGTGGGACTCTAAAGAGTTATACAAAGATGTGACAAAGGCACAGGGCTTATATATGTGATCAGAGAAGACACCAAAAGTATTTGGCTATGAGTTCAGCTGGATCCAAATGTAATACAGGTTGGGAAACACTTATATGGCAGTTGCCTACCAGGGCACAGGGCCTTAGAGTCTAGAAGTCTATGCTTTGTGTATAGTTGCTAGGATTAGGAAATTTTAGTCGTCTTCTCTACTTCTCAACCCATTAGTATTTTAGTCACCTGGAAAGAAAGAAAAATTACACAAACTTCCAACTTAATGAAAAAGAATCAGCAGCCTGCCTCAGTCTCCCCCCCATCTCCTGTGCTCCCAGAGTACATTGTGTGTACCCACCATACTAAATTGTACTCACTAAAGTGTAATGACAGCCTATACTTACAAACCCATCTCCCCAGCACGAGTGCTCTAAGGGCAAGGACTATGTGTCTCATTCATCTTAACTCCAGCACCTAGATAGGTTCTCGTTACATAGGAGGCTCTCAACATGCGTTTGCTAAATAGATGGATGAATGAGTGAACAGATGAATGAGAAATCAAAGGATGCTAACCAGACATCATGGATGGCTCACACTGTGCACAATGAATGCTGAAAAATTAGACAATCCATAAATTGGCTTTTCTACAGGATATCAAACTAGCAATATGCTTGTTTCTCCTCCCTCCAGACATCAAGGCATTTCAGGTTATGTCGCCACTCAACTAGAATTTAAGGACATAAAACACCTTAGACTACTGCATAAAACTTTGAAAATTCACACATATTCTGCCTTTAGGTTTATCCATTAGGAAGTGGTCTGCAATATTTTGAAAAAGTCTTTATTATCAAAGGAAACCAAAAAGACTTTAATAATATTATCTCATTAATCTTCAAAACATAGCTGTAAGGCAATAGCAATTTTTACCGATGAGGAAACAGTGACAAAGGAGGCTAAGTGACTTAAAGTTATTAAGTTAATCAGTTCATTACTGATTCAGTTGACATTTGACACTGTTGATATCCTCCTTCCTAAATTGCTTTCCCTTGACCTGCCTGACACTAAACCATTCTCACTCTTTTCCTTTTCTTATGAATTTAAACTTCTTTACTAAAGAATGAATCTAATGTTAAATCCATTCAACTGTACTACTGCAAATTGTATTGGTCAATGTATCTATATGCACATAGCTGTGTTTACGTACTTGTTGATGTTCTTTTCCATTTACAGAGACAGCTGCATTATAGTAGTTAAAAGCATGAACTCTGGAGCCAGAATACATACTTTCCAACCCTGGCTCTGCTGCATGCTAGATATGTGACCTTCAGTCAGTCACTTAAACTTTCAGTACCCTGGATTCTCTACCCATAAGATTGGGAAAATAATACTACCTACTCTCAGAAGGTTGTTGTGAGGGTTACTTGATAAAATATTTATAAAAATGCTTAGAGGGGCTTCCCTGGCGGTGCAGTGGTTGAGAGTCCGCCTGCCGATGCAGGGGACACGGGTTCGTGTGTCGGTCCAGGAGGATCCCATATGCCACGGAGCGGCTGGGCCCGTGAGCCATGGCCACTGAGCCTGCGCGTCTGGAGCCTGTGCTCCGCAACGGGAGAGGCCACAACAGTGAGAGGCCCGCGTACCGCAAAAAAAGAAAAAAACATGCTTAGAACAGTGCCTGGCACATAATATATTAACACTCAATGTTAAGTATTACTAATAACATTTCATATGTACATTTTCACGTAGCTCTGCAATGTTTCATTGTGTTAATATATCACAGCTTGCTTAGCTAATTTCATCTTGCTTAATTTTAGGTGAGTTCATAGCAGTTTGGAAAATCACTGAAAATTAAAAACAGGAGATAGATCATATCCATCATTTTTGTTATTCAATGGTATTTCTTCAAACTCCTTCACTGATTCAACTCCTCCCTCTCCCACCACATCCTAGCCTCCTTTTTTTTCTCCGGGCTATTGCTACAACCCCAGCCCAGGCACTCAGCACCTCATAATTTTTTAACGGAGCTCATGTAGGATTCACAGTGAACTAATAAAGCCCTCACCAAAGTGAAGTGTTTTGGCGTTAGATCACAACACACCTAGCAATGTCTTGCACATGGCGCCTCTCTATAAATGCCATATGGGTAGATGAAATGAGATGGTTATGGGACCATATGGAAGAGGAGGCTGGAAGCAGGCTGGGGCCAGGCTGGGAAGGGACCTAGGCGCCATGCTAGAGAATTTAGGTTTGATCTTATAAGCTATGGAGAACCACTACATTTTTCTGAGTTATAAAAGTGAGAAAGAAAAGAAAAAGGGAATGCTAATTGGAGGCTAAAAAAAGCAGTTTATAGCTTCCTAACTATTCAGTAGTAAAGTTCATTTCTCTTTAACCCTGGCACAACTGTTTCAGAGCATCCGTTTTCTTACTTGTCCCTCCACAAGGAGGCTTTTTAAAAGATGTAATATTTGCTTTTGTACTTTCTTTTAATAACAGATTCTTTTTTCTAAAGGGTTCACCCATAGCTCATTTTAAATGCCTATATGCCTTATATTTAAGAGAAACAATTTGTGTCCAAGATTACCCTGCCTGAAGGACAGGTAGTTGCTGGTGACCTGGGAAGTCTAGACCTGAGATAATTGTGAGTTCCAGCTGGTCAGCTTCACAATAATTACCCAACTCTGAAAGCAATCTATATAAGAACATATAATTATCCACCAACTTGCCTCTGCAGCAGTGGAACTGCAGCCTCAGTGACAGGCACTCTTCAGAATGTGGTCCTTAGCCTGGGAATGAAACAGGTTCTATTGCTAGTGATTTAGGAAGAGATCGATGGGCAACATCACCACCTTGATCAAACCCCTCGCAGTCTACTTGGGGTGTTGCTAACCCCAAAGGGATAGACAACAATGAACCGGAGTACTTCAATAAAAAAACTTCTAACACGGAAGCTCCAAAGGATTTCTGTTTTAGCATCATTATAGTATAGCCATAGTGAATAGCAACTCATCAGGGACCTTTCTCCATAATGGCTTATTCCAAATATTTATTTTTCTCATATCTCAAATCCCTGTGGAATTACAATGTTCTCACTGACTTATTGAAAATTATTGCAGAAATGATGCTCTCAGTATGAAAGATATCGTAATTCCTCCCCCAATTACAGCCTTACATTTTGTTTCTTTTTAATTCTATTTTTAAAAAATTATTTTTCTCTCTGAATCAGTCCTCTGCATCCACAAAGGTAGCTCTATATTTTCTTTCCCAACTGCCTCGCTGATGTTCTCTGGCATTATAGGCTAGAAGGAAAAGTCACTCAGTCTCATTTCCTTCACTTCAAAAGTAAATCCACTGGTTTGCCTCATCCACAAAAAGGTAATGGGAATGTTTTCCTGCCACGTGAGTCAATCCTGATGTAGGAGGAGTGAAAGGACAGGCCAGATGGCAACTGTCACGGCTGGCTGGGTACACTGCCAGGATCACAGAGGCTAAAGCTGGGCCAGGTGTCACGGCTCAAAATGAGGCAACTGGGGACTCCATGAAATGACTTTAAGGCCAGGATGACAGGAGACCAATAAAACACTTTTTAAACAAACTGAGAAAATAATAACTTGCACCCCTATCTTTACTAGTGGACCTATATTTGCAAAGGTGAACTCCAGATTGTTTGAGCGGAAGTGATACATTAGAGTCGACTTCTCTTCTGAAACCCTTGGACAAGGCTGATGAAGTAGATAGAAACTACGTGTAAGCAAGCCACAGGAAAGTGGGGAAGAGGCAAGTTGGTAGTGAGGAACTGGCCGGGGCCAGGGAAACGCAATAGCTAAAAGCTACCCTTACCTGTTTAGCCTCCACTGCTGTGCACAGTGAGTGCCTGCACTATACTCTAGGTGCCAAGAGCCCAAAAGAGAATCAGGCATGATTCTTGTCCAGAAGGACCTTCTTGCCTGGTGTGCAATCCAACCTCTACTACGCCCTCAACAGTTTATTTAGGGTTCCTGGGGGGCTTTAATCTTCCCAGCCCTGCTGAGGACAGAAATTCATAACTCCTTTTGGGTCAGAAGCACTGTCATTTGCAAAGACCTCCATGAATCACGCAAACTAGTGATTCATCAGAGAGCCCATTCCCAATATAGCAATTGCTCTGAGAAGAGACAGCCCTAAATGCTACCATAGGGATCCTACTTATTGAAAACCCCAGACATTCCCTCCCATCTTCTCTGTGGGAGACAGAGGATTAGCTCTAAGCCCCTGGCCCAGCACCAAAGCAACATCGTGGCACGTGCACGTACCCTGCATGCTCACATTCTCTGCTAGGGGCTGGTACCTTCGCCATAATTACCACCACTTGCTAAATTTCATCTCTATGGAAAGTATCATAAAATGATGGCTATCTATCTGAGGGGCAGTTGTTAGAGTAATCAAGCTTGAAACTATGATAAAAATGCAAATCTGAGGTTGCTAGTTAGGGAACAGAAGGAAAAGGAGAGCCCAGCAGAGCAAGTCAGTTACCTTGAGAAGCACTCAGAGCTCCACCTGTTTTAACTCACAGAAACACTCCTTCTTTAAGTACGTCTCTGTACATTTCCTATTCCACTTGCCCCCCCATCCTCTCTCCCTCCCTCTTATTCTGTCCCCTTTCCCCATTTCCTCTTCTCTATCCTCTCCCAGCACCTCGCTATAAAATGGAAGTCCTAATGAGACTCAGAGCAGTCTGCTTATACATGGCTGCCTGATGGACTGTGCGTGTCCATTCCAACACCAAACGCAAAAGAATTTGGGATCACCGACTCGATCAGATTACCTCTGCCCCGGCTTCGCTCCATTAGCAACCAAGAAATGACCATAGAGATTCAGACTGGGTGCCTGTCGTATGGGCTTCCTGTGCCTAGTTCCCATGGTAACAGATAGAGATCCGTCACAAGAATAGGTGTTACATCTATGCAAACAGGCTGCCAAAGCTTTCAGCTCAGACAGCAAGGAGACAGGTTAACAGAGGGCAGCCCTGAGAGTTTGCTAGGCCTGCAGAGTCTGGCAGATGTCAAGGAGTCAGTACGCAAGGAGTAGACAAAGAGGCCTGTGCAACCACAGCAGACCTCAGGCCAAAAAAGTTGTCAGGGTACTCAGCTTGGTCAGGAGAGCCCAAGCAAATAGGGGCCAAACAGAGCCAGGGATCATAGACCTGGAGGTGCTGTGACCACAGGAAGCCAAGGCACAGCCACCCCTTCCTGATCTGAACTTCTGGGCAGCATTTCTAGGATTTATTTAAATAGCTGCTATCATTCACAACAACATAGGCTGCATTTCAGAAGGTGTGAAGTAGTTCTAGACCACATCATAGATTTGCAAAGCTTTTGGGGGTCCTTTAAGATGAGATGGACAGCTGTGGGGTTTTTTGGTTTGTTTGTTTTTTTAAAGACTTTTTTAAAAAATTATTTATTTATTTATTTTTGGCTGTGTTGGGTCTTCATTGCTGTGCGTGGGCTTTCTTTAGTTGCGGTGAGTGGGGGCTACTCTTCGTTGGGGTGCGAGGGCTTCTCACTGCGGTGGCTTCTCTTGCTGCAGAGCACGGGCTCTAGGCACACGGGCTTCAGTAGTTGCAGCTCACGGGCTCAGCAGTTGTGGCTCGTGGGCTCTAGAGCGCAGGCTCAGTAGTTGTGGCGCACGGGCTTAGTCGCTCCGTGGCATGTGGGACCTTCCTGGACCAGGGCTCCGTCCCCTGTCCCCTGCATTGGAAGGTGGATTCTTAACCACTGCGCCACCAGGGAAGCCCCCAAAGCTGTGTTTTATAGGGCCTAGAAAGATAAGCCAGCGAATCTCAGGTATCCTAAGGTGAATTACTTTGCTTTCACGTTCTTATTAACAAAGTTAAGCAAAGCAGGTGAAAGAATGCCTGATGTTGCCTTGCTTTTCTTTTCACTTCTCTATGCTGGCCTGCAACCAAGCAGGAGGCCTTTTAAACACGAGAACACTTCATTATTTTCATCTAGCTAGGAGAAGGCCCCTCTGGGCTGAGAGGGAATGCTATAATTCTTCAGCACAGCCTAGAGTGGGACAGATGTCTGAAGAGGGCTTTGAGGAGAGATGCTGACCAGGAGGACTTCTTTACTTTCCTCCTCCTTTCATTCTGATGCAGCCCCTGAGTCAAATGAGTGCCAATACATACCCCAAAGGCTAAGAGAGATTTTCAGAGGAGCCACACCACTGCTCTCCCCCGTTTGCCTGCATAATCAAGAGCTGACTGTAAGCATTTGGATCCTTGGGAAACAAAACTAAGTTTTATAAACACCTTCTGGGTCTTGTTTTAAGGGGAAAAACCCTGATATTGGTTTGTATGACACTTATCAACATTAGGGTTTTTAGGACACATTAAGCAGTGTCACAACTCAGAGCAGATTGGATTCATTAACGGAACTGGTCCACCTCTCTAAACATCAGAGCAACTTTTTAGTAACAAGAGACCTTACTTCCTCCACTTAGTTGAGCTGGAAAATTAATGTAGTGTGCTTCTGAAGAAACACATAATGAACATGATGAATTTTCATCATCTTGCTGGAAAGTGATTCTTTATGTTCTTATTCCAAATTTACAGCAAGTAAATTTAACGTTCCAAAGCTGCTGAGCCTTTTTAAGACCTCACTATCAATTTGTGGGGCGCTTTAACTGATTCTGACCTGGAATTGATTAGTGCTTTCTGAAAAACGCACGTGTAGCAAATTGCTGCACTTAAGATAAATCAAGTTGTTTGATGAAGTTACACTTTATTCACATTTCTTCTAAGGAAAAAAAATAGCCTTTACCTGGGTATCCTGCAGAGTGTCAGGGACCCAAACTGGCTCTCTGACTTTCATAGGCAATTTGCAATCAGAGTTAAAAATCTCCACTGGTAACTAGGAGCCCATGCTGACCAGCTCCGGGGCAGAGCTGATTTTAAAGTTACTCACTGATCTTTGGTGAAAAGTCCCAGGCCACAAAAAGCATCCCAGAGCACTGTGAACACCTAAGGACATGGATGCTCTAAGCAGATGTTCCATTTCCTTTTTTTAAACAATACTGAGATATAATTCACATATCATAAAATTCACCCCTTCAAAGTGTACAATTCAGTAGGTTTTCGTATATTCACAAAGATGTGCAACCATAACCACTGTCTGATTCCAGACACATTACCAGTCACTTCTCATTCCTCATTCCCCTCTCCCAGCCCTGGCAAGTACTACTCTATTTTCTGTCTGTATGGATTTGCCTCTTCTGGACAATCATTCCTTTTTTTTTTTTTTTTTTTGCGGTACGTGGGCCTCTCACTGTTGTGGCCTCTCCCGCTGCGGAGCAGAGGCTCTGGATGCGCTGGCTCAGCGGCCATGGCTCACGGGCCCAGCCGCTCCGCGGCATGTGGGATCTTCCCAGACCGGGGCACGAACCCGTGTCCCCTACATCGGCAGGCGGACTCTCAACCACTGCGCCACCAGGGGAGCCCATCATTCCTTTTTGCATAAGGGTTTCTGATTTTTATTTTGCTTTTAAAGTAACCACTGCGTTTTTCCCTTCAGGAAGCAATAAATCAGGAGGAAATGTTAAGGTGGTCCCATTTAAAATTTAGGTCTTTGAACAAACCAGTATGGGAACTTCCTTCGGAGAATCTTCCCTTAGGGGGCTTTACTTGTGGATATGGACAGCTGCTGACAGCACTGCTTGAGCACAGACCTTCCCACCAGGTATAATTCTCTCTTCCCCCTTTGGCTGGGGAGGTTGCGGGGGGTGTCTTATTTTACAGTTTATCAGAGACAGGGTAGATTTGAATATCTCAAAGTCAGTCCCAGCCTGTTTATGGGAAGTAGTATAGCCAAGTAGACTCCAAAATCAGGTAAACTAGGTCCAAACCGTATCTCTGCCACTTTTTATGGATTCCAGGCTGTGTGACTATGGGCAAGTTACATGATCTCTGTGAGCCTCAGTTTTTACCTGCAAAAGGGAAATGGTAGTATCTACCTCACAGGGTTTATTTTGAGGACTAAATAAGATATAGATAGATAAATAGAGATATAGATAGACAGCTTGGTACTACAGCAGCCATTAGTAATACCTCAATAAATATCTCAAATTAAATGCCTGGCCTATTAAATGTGCCAGGTACTGGTTTTTGCATTTACTGGTTGCTTACTTACTGGTGCTAAGTACACACCATTAAAAGGAAAGATGGGATTATGAATACAAGGATTGGTGAATGCCTATGAAAGATATTGATGTAATAAGATGACATGATGTCTGTTCAAGTATGAGACTGCTATCACACCAGTAAACACCAGCCCCAGCTTAATTTCTTGACAGGCAAGGCAAGTTGACATTCTCAGGAAATTAAAATTCAACATGTTCTTTCTGTGAAGAATACTACAGTCTATGAAAATCAATATGTTTCACCCTGACTATACAGCAGCCAGTTTCTACAGTAATATAGCAATAGCTATTCAGGTACAGTATAATATAAAATCTATAGCTCAATAAGCCCTTTGACTTATAAAAGTTACAGCAAATCGCCAGGGACAAAAGATCTAGAAAAGATAAACGTCTGTCATCAAAAGGCTCCTTTAAACATAATCCTGTCAAAATAAAGAATAGATATTTTATAAAGTATGTGTGAAAACCTGATAGGATACTTTAAACACAATCAAGCATGTATCTTCACTAATAAAAAGTTCAAAGTCAAATATTTTATAACTGCATACACAGTCCATCTGGTAGGTGGACAAAAACTAGGTAATTACCATAGGTCCCTACCTGTAAGTGGTTATTTAACTACTTTCTCAGGTTTGACGGCCAATAACTTGATGCTTAATACTGTTTATAGCAATAGAAAATAATCACAAAGCAGTGGGTTCCCAACAGAATTCCATTTCTATAGGATTTCCTATAATCTTTAAGAACTAGGGCCATTTGAATCCCTGGTCCACAACACTACCTGAGCCTCATAAAATTACATCCAGGAAGAAGAGATTGGAGCCACTAACATTTATCAATGTCAAAGGAATGAGGAGTAGGATACAATTGTGTATCATTAACCTGAGATTGGGATGTGTATGTTTTTCTCTCACTCAGCAAAATCATCTAAAGGAAATATTCCTGGATTCTAGTTAGGTTCTGAGGGTCCCATGCCAAAGTCCATGACTGTATGAAATGATTAACTTTTAGGATTTTTTTTTCCCACAATGGTGGGATGGTTTTTACTTCTTCCAGAAATCAGGCTTTGGTTCCAGACAGGAGGAACACTGAACAAGTGGTGAAGAACCCCTAGGAATCCAATTAACCATTTCCCTCCAGCACAAAGAAGTTTTGAACAAGTTTTGACTAAACAGAGAGTGGCAGGAGCCTAAAGAACTACAGGCTGTTGCCAAGTAGAGGTGACGTCAGTCCTCTGCTCAACAACTTCTATTTTCTATTCTATTCTATTCTATTCTATTTTCTATTCTATTCTATTCTATTCTATTCTATTCTATTCTATTCTATTCTATTCCATTCCATTCCATTCCACCCCATCCCATCCCATCCCATCCTATCCTATTCTATCCTAAATTAGCCGATCTGGCTTCTGGCCCTACCTCTGTCACTAACTGTAGGACCTCAGGAAGTGTCTTCAAACTTCTGGATTTCTGTGCCCACATCTGTAAAATGTGTAGGGGGAACTAGATGATCTATCTTTCTGTGCATCCTGTGATTCAATTCCAATAACCCTGGCCACTCTCTGTTTCACTCTTATCATCAGGACTTGAAGAGGAAAGGACAGACCTACTCACAAAGAGACCTTCACTAAATAAGTCAGTGATTTAGGCTTTTATTAACATTTTGCCAAGCACTGTGTTAGCCCCTGGGGATTAAAGATGAATATGTTTCTGCCCTCAAAGATTTTTCACGAGAAATATACATAACATATAGAAGTATCCGCAGTGGTCCAAGGCAAATGCCATTAGCTTCCCAGGTAAAGAGATCTAGCAACCAAGCAGAGGCCATGACGGAAATTTAGGGGAAATGCTCTGCTCCTGGGATTTAGGCCAAAACCTAGAAGGTGAGCAGAAGGAAAACTTGACTTTAGGGGGCTGTTCAGATCCTTGGAGAGCATGCCAAGAGATTCAGCTGTGGAACTAGGCGCTTTCTCACTGTTATGAGTCCTCCAACGCCTCTTCTCAGGTGGAACTCAGCCTTACTGTTTCACCTCTGATCCAAGAGCCACACCCCTTCACCCACGCAAGAGGTTTCTCTGTTTTTGCCTTCTTATCCCCACCTCTCGCCCCTGTGTGCCCAGAATATAGCGAGGGTCCTATGCTACTTATGGCTGCCGTCAGCTAGACATGTGATGTTAGGCAAATTACCTTTGATGCCAAACCTCAAACCTGTTTTTTTCCCTTTCTCATCATACTACTACTACCTCACGTTTGTTCAGTTTCCAAAGCACTCTAAAGATACAGACACCGAGGCTCAGAGAGGAGGAATGACTTGCCCAAGCTTGCGCAGCCTATAAATACAAAAATCCTTAAATATTCAAAAGAAGGTGTGCATGGTGATAATGAAGGATGTCACCAGGGAAAGCCAACCGACCAGGCAGCCACTACGAAGCTTCACAGAAGAGGCTTCATTTTGACAAATTTACTATGGTCCACAATTTGGTGCTCAGCTTTACCCATCAAGAAATTTGAGTTTGTCAGTGTCCTGGTGTTCATCTGACTCATGCTAAGAAAGATCCCAAGTAACTGGCATATGCAACCAGAATGCCTAAGTATTCATTTGCAATATGAATTATTACTACTAGGGAGACTAGATTCTCATATTCTTGGCCATACTCTCCATAGACAAGCTACATGAAAAGATGAATTATAATCATAAGGTTGATTGGTGAGTTTGGAATCATTACCACGTGAGTTAGTGAAATCATGTAAATGTTCAATGGTATCAGGTCTTTGTAATCTAATGAACCATCTCCACAATGAAGATAAACCTGCCATAGGACAGGCTTGGACAGAACTAGACAGGCTCTGCAGAACGCCCTCAGTTACTCTCTCCAGCCTCTGTTCTCGATGACATATCACTTCTTTAACAATGTTAATACCTTCCGATGACACCTCTCTGCTTTGATCTATTGCATCTTGTTTAAAGTTTAATTATCAGAGAACAACCTACTTCCAGAGTCTTCAGGGGGCACCTGTCACCTCCATGGACTGCAAACTGAGACCAGGTTCTTTGATTCCGAGTCTGCAATGCTTTCAACTACATCCTGCTGCCTCACCATCAAACAGGATGATCCCATATGCTTCACGACGTTGTTACAGGAGAAAAATGAAATACAAAAATGCTTTTAAAGGACCATGCGAATATAAGCTATTATCATTTGAAAAATCACAAATGGATCATTTTGCTATCCTTCAACTTCACCAAATAAAGTGGCCAACAAGAGCAGAGAGCACTTAGTGGAAGAATTTCCAAAAGGGAAAAGTTCTCAGCTAAAAACTTGGGGAACCCCTGCTTAACTACTGTTTTTATTTAAGCTCCCCAAGGCTATTACTTATTTCCAAAACAGTGCTGATGCAAGAGATACAATGAAATGAGGTCGATGAGGGCAGGTTCCTCCCCAGCCAGGGCTGGGAGAAGGCTAGGGTAATCAGTGCACAATTAGTTATTAACTGATAAATGAGGAGCCAATTGGTCAATTGGCTGGATTACATAGAAGAAGTAGAGATCAGCCATATATATATATACACACACACACACACACACACACACATACATACACACACATATATACACACGCACACATACATATACACAGACACATATATACACACACATATACACACACACATATACATACATATACACACGTATACACATATGCATATATACACACATGTACATACATATATACACATATACGTATACACATACATATACACACATACGTATACACATACATACACACACACATATATATGTGTGTGTATGTGTGTGTATATATATATATATATATATATATATATATATATATACACACTGGCTGATTTACGAAAAAGAAAAAGAGGGGGAGAGAAAATGAGAATGAACCATAAAGCCCCAAGAAAGAAGTACATGTAGTAAAGAGGTCCTGGATATCAGCAAGCACTGGAGGCAAAGAAAGAATTTCTTCCCCTCCTACCAACCACAGGGAGCATTTCTCTCCCTGGGAAGAGGAGGCGGCCGTTTCCTCAGGAGACTGATTATACTCACAGAGGCCATACTAAAAGTTGACCTCAAATTATATTCATCACATTTCATTTCAAACTCTCATTTTTTGACTGTCATATGTGTCATTCTGTGAGTAGGAGGAGGGGGACATAAAAGGGTATGTTATTATAGGAGATGAGACATCCTTATCTTTCAAAAGGACATGTTTTCTGCTAGAAATTTCTTTACCCCAAAAACGCTCATTTAAAAAAAAATTCCCTTTGGTAGTAGAAAAACCAGAGGTAAATAAAGGCTAAGCTAGTCACCTACTACACCTATACTACACGCCTACTGGCATGTTCAAAGGCATGTCCTCAATTAGGCTGTCAGATATGACAGCATATCTACATATGATAATAGATTTTAAAGAGATGAGAATCAGGCCTTAAAGGTCAACTAGAAAAATCCTCCCTTCCAATCTTTGAACCATTATGTAAAAAGAAATGAGAACAGGAGGCTATTTCTTCTAGAGAAAGACCCTAAGCCAAAACACATAGTATAGATAACCCCATGAAAGGAACTGGAGTTGGGAGGTAAAAGCAGGGAGGGCCAAGGGCATGCCAGAAAGTGCACATGGGGCAGGCTCTCAACAAAGGCAGTGTCCCCTCCATCTATCCTAAGTGACTGGACTGCCATGTGGATGAGGGTTCCAGTTCATTAGTGCTTTGACCCTGTTTCTGAATCTGATGACCTTTGAGCATCACCACCGCCATTTTGTGAATAATAGAGACCTTCCATCCACAGAGTCCTCCTGACTTGGCTCCTTTCAAAGCAAGCCAAGATAGCCTCTCCCTCCCAACATGCAGTCCAGGGGAACACAAGGGGCAGCCATTCTGCTGGGGTCGGGGTTAGGAGGTGGCGGGAGAAAGCAGCAGGTGACCCAGTATTGCAGCCACCCTGGAAACCCACATCCTCTAAGGCACACAGGCCACCCAGCACTCACCTGGCTAGTGCCAGACACCACAGGATTACAATGACATGTTTGAACAATGAGATTGCCATTCATGCAGGTAACTGCTGACTTTTCTATGCAAAAGATACCTGCCTGACACAAACATTGAGACATGTAGGCTTTTTCTTAACTTTAACTCATGTTTGTGTGCCTCCTCATAACCCAGGGTCCTGGTGTCTACCTGATATATAGAAGAAACTAAATCATAATTTTTTTCTGTTATTTTACCTGGATGCAGCACAGAAATAAGATCATTGGCTTTGGAGTCAGGAAACATATGTATTCTAGTCATACTTCTGCTGTGAAAAAGCTGTGAGTCTTTAGGCCAGTCCCTCCCCCTCTCTGGCCTCGGTTCCCTAGCATGCTCCCAATGGTATGTTCTCCCACTTCATTCAGCTCTCCTTTCAAACACTCCCTCTTTGGAAAGGCTTTCCTCATCACCCTATCTAAAATATCATCACCACCCACCTCCCTCTTTTGCTCTGCCTTACTTTTACATCATAGCACTTAGCACAAATTTTTAATTGCCCTATTTATGTATTTCCTTCTTTGCTATCTCCTTGCCCTCCACTTCCTGCCCTGCCAATAGAATTTGAGTTCTGTTAAGGCAGAGATTTTTCTTTATCACTGCATCCTTTCCACTGCTAGATCTCTAGCTTCAGAACACAGTGCCTATCACACAGTAGGTGCTAATACATATCTGTTGAATTAAAAATTAAAAGCATAGTAGATGCTCAATAAATGTGTACAGAATGGGACAATGAAGGTGGTGAAATGGATAGACTCAAGGTCCTTCCCAGAGGAGAAAGTACGTTCTGATAAGAATCTGGTACTCAAACAGGCACCTCCAGAGCCGCTTGCAAGAGTCAGAGAGAGAGCTCAGGCGTTTGTCTCCCCCGGGTTCCTAGAGTTCAGAGCGAGGCTGTTCGGCACCTCTCCGAGCTGGACACCAGAGGGCAGTATACCCACACTTACTGCTTCCATCCGGTAGAGGGCCAGAGGTAGGGGGAATCCAAGTTCGGGATAAATGGCAGTACTCGGGTGTCAAATTGGCATGTCAGGAACGGCGCCTAACTGCCCCCTGATGTCAGGAGCTGCAGACTGCAGGACAAAGGGTTCAGTAAAGACTTCATTCAAAATTTGTAACATGGAAATCAAATGTGAACAACAGACCCCAAAACCATCTGTTCTTGCCAAAGCCAGGACAGACTCCATGGCCAGCTGCCAGAAGTGTCCTGGGTTGTTCTATACACACTAGGGGAGGGAGCCACGTTTCCTTATAACAAAAGTCCATTATGCAAAGGGCTGCCAAACGCAATCTTCGTTTTGATGCATCCTCTTTAACTAGAGTAATGTAATAAAATGATAATGATAATCTTTTGGTTTATGATTATCCCGAATCCCCCCCTCCCCGCCAAAAAAAAGCCAACTCCCAGCATCAAAGTAAGGTGACATTACAAGCTGATTATTTGCCTCTCCAAAAGATTTATCATTGTGACTTGCTGAAAGTGCATTTTTTTTTTTTTTTTAAGGGATCTTCCCGGACCGGGGCACGAACCCGTGTCCCCTGCATCGGCAGGCGGACTCCCAACCACTGCGCCACCAGGGAAGCCCCTGAAAGTGCATTTTGATTAAAACACTGTACCCATTATAAATTGGGGCATTTTTTAAAGAGTATAGTTAAATCCCCAAACTGAGCACTCTGCTACAATATTAAAGGTGTGTATGAAAATATATATAAAGAAAACCTTATTACAGTTAACATGTATAGGCATATGCACATAATTTCTATTAAGAAATTTAAGGGCTTAATGAAAACCCAAAACTATTCAGTACATGAATTTCTATTGTGATGGCATATTCTACTGGTTTTGAATTCTTAACTCCTGTGATGTACATATTTAACTTTAACCATTCCTTCTTGTGAACTAAAAGGTCTGGTGCTCTTAGTAAATATACTCCAAGTCTTATACCTAAAGAGATTTTCCTCATATTTTTTTCGTAAGTCACCAAACCCAGAATATCCTAATTCTGCTCCCTGGGTACATCCTTTTATGGACTCGGATCTTACACACAACCCCCCAGGCCACAAACTGCAGTCTGCTCAAAATATTAACAGCCTCTATATGTTTGTGTGGCAAATCAACAATCTCTAGCTTCAGAACTAGATCACTGCCTTGGACCTCTGTGAGGCTTCTGTATGGTGTTTCTTCTATAAACCTGCAGAGCCTCCCGGTAACCTTTTGATGAATTAAAGCGTTTATTTGGAACTAGATAAGCTTAGCAGGCTTGTCGCTACACGTTAATAAAGTTGAGAGTGTTTCAACCCTCAGGAGGTAAAAAGAAAGAGCTGGTCCATCTTGTGCTGTCCGAGGTGATCATTTTCAGTCGGCCCCCTGATAGTGCCAGCAAATGTATCCCTTTTAGCATCATTTAAACCAAGCTAATATAGGAGGTTTCTCCTCCATCTGCTCACAAGGCAGCAGAATGAAAGAAAAAAATAAAGAGCTCTAAACTTATGTAAATAACTCCATAGAAAATTTGAAAAAGCAAAGCCTTTTCTAAAGCACTTCTTTTTCCTTTGAACAAGACGTGCAGAAAGCCAGTTCCATTTAGTGTTTTTATCCCAGCTGCCCTAGATTCACTTCACCTGGACAGGGTGTGAACACCAGTAAGCAATGTTTGGTGTCTGCTCCATTTCTAACTCCTTATCATTTGTACAGAGGCTTTAGTTTTTAATCAAGAGAACAGGAAGTAAGCTGAAAGCAATAAAACACAAAACAGAGCAGGGCCTGTGAATTCCAGGGAAAAAAACGTAAGTGCTTGAGAATGTCCCTAAGCACAAAGGAGGCCTCCTTTGTGTGAAAGTTGCTAAGAAGGAACTGAAGGAGTAGACAGCTAAATATAGCTTACTGAAAATATACGAAGTCTACACCAGGGTCAGTCACCTTTTTAGCCTTGAAGGCACGTAGATTTGTGGGAGCAGGTGCCAGGTGTGCCTCTTTATTTTCTCTGCTCCTGCCTCCATTGCTTCTCTAGCTTTTTCTCCCATTCTTTTTCCTCCTGCTGCTTCCACTCATTGTCTGTTCCTTCTCCACTTTGTGGAAGAGAAAGACCAAAAGTAACTACCTTGAATTGGGGTTGGAAAACTGCCCGCACAATGGCCTCAGGCATCCCAGAGCCTAAATGTACCTGATCTCAACAGCATTTCCACTGTAAATACCCTTCCCTATGATAGAAGGTTGCCTACTAAGTAGCGGAAGACGCTATTGGCTTCCCAGTCTAGCTTAAGGAATATTTAAAAATCTATTTGGTGAGAAGCAAGTAGGAAAAGAGACTCTAAGAGGCACAGACACTGTGTCTGTATTGGCTCCAGTAGCACATCTTTGTATACTCCATCTGAGCCTATCTCAATACATTAAAATATCCATTTATTCCTTTGTCTACCCCATTGCACTGTGAACCCTTAGAAGGTAGGGACTTTGTCTCTCTCCTCTTTGTGTCTCAGTATTTACCTCAGAGCCTGACACACAAGAGGGCATTTGATAAGTATGTTTAGCTGAACCAAGCTCTGTATCAACAGGCCACAAAAACAGTGGCTTCAGCCTAAAATATGCCAACTGAAAAGAATCTGATGTGTGGATCATAGAACGTTTTCAAAAGCTTAGTAGTTAGGACACATATGACTATTCTGACCAGAAAACAACTGACATAATCAAAAGAAGCAAGGAACATTTAAAAAACTGTTATAGGGACTTCCCGGGTGGTCCAGTGGTAAAGAATCCACCTTCCAATGCAGGGGACGCGGGTTTGATCCCTCGTCAGGGAACTAAGATCCCGCATGTCGCGGGGCAACTAAGCCCTCGTGCCACAACTACTGAGCTCCTGTGCCTCAACTAGAGCCTGCGAGCCACAAAACTACAGAGCCCATGCGCTCTGGATCCCGCGCGCCACGACTAGAGAAGAGAAAATCCGTACGCCACAACTAGAGAGAAGCCCGCACACCACAACAAAGAGCCTGTGCCGCAACTAAGACCCAACACAGCCAAAAATAAATAAAATAATAAATAAGTAAATCTCAAAAAAAAAGAAAAGGTGTATTCTTCAGGAACAATGTCCTTCGGGAAGGCTATCCTTTATCCTCCTATCAGGAAACATGTCCTCCCCTTGTGGTAATTCACATAAAGTGGTCATAGCCATGAAAAACTACAAAGGCAGAGAGTCTGCTTATGCTTTGCTACAATTAGATATTGAATAAATGAATAAGGGTCACACATGGTCCCAATTCCAAATTCATATTGCAGTGCCTGGTCAAGGTGGGGTGAGACAAGAGAAAATTTCCAGCTTCTATTCTGAACAACCTGGCTTAGGTCCGATAAGATAGACTGTCATGAAAACTATTCAATGAAATGTAATTTTTCATTCAAATCTTCAAAAAGAAAAAACCCAGTAAAACAATTTTATTATCTTGTACATGTAGCAAAATACTTATGGACTTAAAAATCTGTTTTTAAAAGGCTATATTACAAGTAATATAAATTACCTTGAAGCTTTTGAAAAGCACATTATGTGCTAGAATACTATTCTACTTCCCTGAGCTGCTACTATATGAAAAATGGTGGGTCAACCCTCTCATAAGCATCTCGAATAAACAATCATCATCTCTACAGTACTTGGTTGGAGTCAAGTACATTCCATGCAGCAAAGTCCTCATGGGCAGTGACTAGAGCCATTTTTTATAGTTTAATATTTCAGTAATTTATGTTTTCTCTTTTAAACTTAGAAGGCAATAAGAGTGATTTTCAACACCATCAACAAAGTTTAATTTCTGTATGCTGAAGTACAAAATCAACCGTAAGCTGATACAGTTTTTAAAGTAACAGTTTAAAAGTAGTACTCTCCACCATGTATGACAAATCCTTAAATGTGCCTGAAGACAAATGTACTGACAAGTTTGACATTAGCCATAGTAAAACCAAGAAAGGGGTGCACTGGGAGAAGACAAATGGTTTTAAGTGAAAGCATGGTAATTAGGAACTGGGTATACCTTATCTGGAACTCACAACAGAAACTACTTAAAAGGCAGCCTTCTCAAAGTCTGGAACATTCTCTATTCCTATAGATCAATTCAGTGCTTATTTAGATGAGGTTTCTCTAACATTCGCTGCTTCAATTACTTGGGTAGTCACCAGTCAAATTAGGATTTCTGAGGACACATTGTTTTTCTCAAACTAACCAACAGCTTAAGTGGTACAATTTATAAACTGTCAGAGATAACTTTTTCTTTTTTGTTCAAGAAGCCATAACACTTTCAACTTTGCCTTCACAGTTAACGTAACTCAATTTCATCACCACTATTTTCTGAGTGACCACAGACGAGCCCAATCCTACCTCGGCTCAGGATAATCTCCAAAGCCAGGGAAGCCCTTAAGAAGTATAATGCTCAGCATCAAGTCTCCTGGGCTTCTAGGCCTGCTCTGACATTTTAGCCCAGTTGCAGTAACTGAGCCTTTGGTAACTCCTTGAGATTTATATACTCCGGTCAGTTCCAGCAATCCGGTGCCTGTCCTTGACACTCTGTCTTGCGTGGCTGAGTTCCTGTCTGAGTTTCCTGGCCAGAACTCTAGTTCTTCTGGATTCCCTTACTGCTGCTCCTTAGGGTCCTGCCCCGAGAGCCATGGATTAGAAATCCATGTTCTTAACTAGAGTCAGATGGGCTCAGCTGCAATCAGATGTCCCAACTGGGCACACGTCTATCTCCCCTCCTAGACTTTGCACTCAAGAACAAAAACCTTACTATAGTCATTTTATTCCACAGAACAGAGCACGATGGCCAGTATATAGACAGCGCAGAGAGGATTGAATCAGTAGACCTCTACCATATTTATCACCTGCTGCCATGCTTACTTGAACCTGATGTTGTCCCCATTAAGCTAAACTTCTTCGTATTACCAGCCCCTGGAATTTTCTCTGATCACCAGCCCCATTTCCCTGAATCTCTTTAAAGGTTAGGGGACAAGTATCTTAGTTTTTCTATCTAAAGTACATAAATGATTGCTAAATCTAAGTTCTTCTATTCTTCTTAAGTCTCCTCTCAAATCCTCCTGATGCTATTAAGAAAAAAATTTCTTCTTTCTGAAAAAAAAATAAGCGATTTCCTGATATCTCACGCTTACAAATCTTTTCTCAATAGAGTAAGTTTGTCACAATGTCAAGAAATCCCTTTTCATAATGCTTCTTTAGCAAAAGTGAAGAAAGGTCAATTTCAAATTCAACTGGAGCTCAATAACACATTAAGATTTTACACTTCATTTTACGTTTATCTAGCTAAAATAACAGAGCAAACCAACTTTCCTTCTCTGAAAGAACAGATTGCAAATAACTAAAAGAGGTGCTGGGCAGATAGATGGTACAATGGTGATGTTCATGAGAGAGGAGATCCTGGTCTATGTATCTTCGGGTCTGCTGGCTTAGATGCCCCATATGGTAGATGTCCACACATTGAAAGGGCCCCTCAGCATGACACTACATTCCCCCTTTGGTACTCAAAACTTCCACCTTAATTGATGCTGCCAAGGGGGGAAAGAGTAGGCCTCACTCCTCCTACAGCCGCCACCAATGCTGCTAGACATTGAGGACAGGCATTTGAACCCCATGGGAAACAGGATGAACATGCTTATTTTAAGGAACTTAGCTGATCCATCTAGCTTGTGTATTTACCTTTTGTGAATAGAACACAGACACCATCACACTGCCTGTGCCTTGTGTATGGAATAATATGCAATAATGAGTTTTGTAAACAGCTCAGTTCAACTGCTGCTGTTGGTGCTGCTTTCGCTGTAACTATGATAAACACCGTATATTATTTAAAGGCCAAAACCAAAAAAATCTACCTAAAAAATGCATTCCTTTGAACACTGCCCTTGGTCTGCTACCTTCTTTTAGAAGGAAAATAGTCCTTGGAAAGGAAAGCCATTAAGTCCTCTAAACTCGGGTAGAAATGAGTGTAATCTGGTGCTTCCCTCACTGGCACAGAGGTAGGGTGGCATACAGAAGGTGGAAGCGTGCAAAAAAGGGTGGTGGATATTTTCCTTTCACCTCAGGCCAACACTTGTAAAAGTAGGATGAGGTACGAGCAGGACGGTCCTCATAATTTGTGGGACCCATGAAAATGCGGGACATCCTTTTGTTAAAAAACTTAAGAATTGCAAGTGGGCAACAGCAAAGCATTAAACCAAGCGCTAGGCCCTCCTGAGTGCAGGGCCCTGTATGACTGTACAGGGTGCACATTCCTGGAGACTAAAAGGTCAAAGGTCTGAGACTAAGAAGGAAAGGCAGAGAGTCTTCCACTGGCACTTTATCTATAGCCCCGTCTACAGGATAGGCTCCATTTTTTCCAAGGTGACCTGATGGGTCAGTGTGTCAACACAAAGGAACATGAATGACTTTGGAGAGAAGCCTCTGCTTTCTTACTGGTGTGGTGGCAGTGCCCTTCTGAACAGAGATGGCCAATTGACCTTGCATTTTCTTTGACCTGTGACACCTCTAGTCCCTTCTTTCTTAGGCCTCCCAAAGATGGACTGCCTTGGGGAACCAGAGGTAGTGCCAAAAACAAACGGATAGACAAAACAGAAAAACCGAAGAGTCAAATTCAGTATTTGGAACAGATAAAAATAATTACGTTGTCGTGTGATTAGATGGCTCTTTTGGCTTCACCTTCATCTAAGCGTTCCCCAGAGCCAAAGAACTTTACTGAATGTACCACAGAAACGTTCATCTTCTCCACACAGAGGACATTTCATAAATACACAGACCGGCCCAGACACTACAGATTCCAAATCAGCGCATTTAGGTTTCTGTGGACTTGAGCAAAGAATTCCAAGTTCCACTCTCAACCTGATTTCATCCACTACATTATAAAAATCAAGAATGCACAACTCTGAGATATCGGTTATTATGGTGTCTGGAGACAGGCAGTAAGTTGATGAACACTGTCAATCTAGCCGTTGGGGGTTCATGTTGTTCTGAAATCTTCTGGTGGTCATTTATTTAAAAAAAGAAACAAAAGAAAAAAGCACAGGTGAGTTGTTTTGCAAACAACAGAGTGGGCTGCACGTTCAAAAAGCAAAAGCAAAAGGAAATGTCCTAAGTGCATTCTGGAAAGACTGTATAGAGAGAGCCATTGGAGCTGTGTACAGTAGGAAGGTCCAGTTGGATAAAGAGACAGGGCCAGCAGCTGGCTTGGAATTTAAGTAAATTAAAAAGCATCATCGAAGAAGACCACCAGTGTCTGAGAGGAGAACTCCCAAATCGAATTGAACTCCACCTATTTCCCTAGTGGAAGCATTAAATGGCCATTTAATGGGAGAGGTATGCCTTTTCTTTAAGCACATCTATGTGTCCATTTCAAATACTCTAAGCTGCAATGATGCCATCACTGCTTTCATTTGAAGTCTACTCATGTATGATATCTTCCCTTACAAGCAACTAATTGAATAAACGAGAATCTCCCCAGTAAATGAACTAGGAGATCTGAGCACTAGTAATCAAGGTTAGTAGGAATGGCACAATTGATCAATGACTCCTGAAACTTTCTTGTAAGGAGTACCTCACAAGAAAAAAAATGTGGCGACAGAGTTCACCAAGGGGGTTCCTTTTAATTCAAAGAGAAATGTCTACCACCAAGAGCTTTCCATCTGAAGCAGCCATAGAAATTAGACAGGTAGGTGGTCCCAGTCTTTAACTAGCCCATGCAGAGATGCTCTTTGAAATACATTTTCTACTTTTTGTAGGGTTTGATTGCAAGTATTCTAAGCAATGGGGTTGCTGGTTGCTTCCTTTCCTACTTAGGAAAATGGAGGTTCATAAGTCTAATTTTTCATAAAAATATGCTTGCTAAGGAACCCAGTAAATCCATATAAAGTCTAGTACAATTTTATAAAATCATGCAGGAAAAAACCCTTCTTTCCCTCCCTTTAGGGAAAGAAATAGCAAGTATGTTTTTAAAAAACTGACAGCAAAACTGGCATTACCTTAACAAATACTAATGTTTGGTAGCTTCAACTAAGTCTAAGTCATGTCTTTAAGTCTTCGTTTCAAGGGATTTTAATTAAAAGGTCAAGATCACTAAAATACAACACAACATGTATTAGCACATCTTGGTTAAACAAAGAACACTTAGAGATACATTTTGTCAAGGCTGTAAAGATTCTTTATACCTCAGGCACTCAGATGAACTTCACTAATAGGTCTCTTAAGCTTTGGTTTTTTATGTGTTGTCTCCATGAAGTCTGCATTCTAAGCTTAATTGCACATGAATGAATAAACCATCTAGAGGGTGTGTGTGTGTGTGTGTGTGTGTGTGTGTGTGTGTGTGTTTAAAGATAGTGAGAGAATGTAACCAAGAAACATAAAACGGGCGTAGAGGGAAAAAAAGCCCTTGCTGACATCTCCATTTCTGATGACCATTCCTAACACACTTAATTATAAACTCTAACGCTCTTAATCATAAATCCCAAGCCTTACAACCCCTTCCCCAATGTGAGAGTCAATACAAATAGAACCCTCTTGCACTGTTGGTGGGAATGTAAATTGGTACAGCCACTATGGAGAACAGTATGGAGGTTCCTTAAAAAACTACAAACAGAACTACCATATGACCCAGCAATCCCACTACTGGGCATACACCCTGAGAAAACCATAATTCAAAAAGAGTCATGTACCACAGTGTTCAGTGCAGCTCTATTTACAATAGCCAGGTCATGGAAGCAACCTAAGTGTCCATCGACAGATGAATGGATAAAGAAGATGTGGCACATAAGATACAATGGAATATTACTCAGCCATAAAAAGAAACGAAATTGAGTTTTTTTGTAGTGAGGTGGGTGGACCTAGAGTCTGTCATACAGAGTGAAGTCAGTCAGAAAGAGAAAAACAAATACCGTATACTAACACATATATATGGAATCTAAAAAATAAAAGAAAATGGTCATGAAGAACCTAGGGGCAAGACGGGAATAAAGATGCAGACTTACTAGAGAATGGACTTGAGGATACGGGGAGGGGGAAGGGTAATCTGGGACAAAGTGAGAGAGTGGCATGGACATGTATACACTACCAAACGTAAAATAGATAGCTAGTGGGAAGCAGCCGCATAGCACAGGGAGATCAGCTCGGTGCTTTGTGACCACCTAGAGGGGTGGGATAGGGAGGGTGGGAGGGAGGGAGACGCAAGAAGGAAGAGATATGGGGACATATGTATATGTATAACTGATTCACTTTGTTATAAAGCAGAAACTAACACACCATTGTAAAGCAATTATACTCCAATAAAGGTGTTAAAAATATACAAATAGAACAGTGAGTTGAATAATTAACTTGCTGAAGGTCTGGACACAAGCAGCATTTCACAGGATCATGTGTTCTATACCTTAAATACAGTATATAAAATAAGCACATTGCTAAGTGCAAAAGCCCTCCATCATCGAGGGAAAAGTCAAGGAACTCTAGTTTGTATACACACTCACACACACACACACCCTCATCAGTTCATGAAAAGTTAATAGCATTTAAGAAGGAGGTATTATATTCAAAACAACATAATATATTAAAAGCCAAATCTGTGACTCAGCCCAGCCTGTAAACAGTCTTGTATGAACTGTGTGGTTCTTAGCAAAGCTGTTTCAAAGCCCATGCACATATATTCTTTTATCCATCACTCCTCGTCTTCCTGATTCTAAAGGAAGGCTGAATGGCAAGGACCCTGGACTGAGATAATTCTAAAACCTTGGTTTCCAGTCTGGAAAAATGGTATTAAACATACCCTACCCTCTCTATCTCACAGGAGTATCGTGAGAAGCAGATAACACACATAAAACTGTTCTAAAACACTTCCCCCAAATATGCAACAATAATACTTTATCAATATAAACAATCTAGGGACTTCCCTGGTGGCTCAGTGGATGGGACTCCACGTTCCCAATGCAGGGGGCTTGAGTTCAATCCCTGGTCAGGGAACTGGATCCCACATGCATGCCGCAACTAAGAGCCCGCATGCCACAACTAAGGAGCACATGTGCCGCTACTAGGGAGCTGGCGAGCCCCAAATGAGGAGGCAGCCTGCCTCAACTAAGACCCGATGCAACCAAATAAAATAAATAAAAAATATATATATAAACAATCTCTACATTACACAATAGTGATTGATCAACCATTCAGAAATCTTTCCAAGTTTCTTATCTAATGAAATTTCCTGCCAGAGACTAGAGAATGTGTCCAGCTCTACTCGGAAACATCTGTCTAGATCAATAGAAGGAGAGGATGAGCAGAAGACTTGGAGATGTGTAAAAGAAGCAAGGTCACAAGAGAAGAAATTCACAGAGTAAAATATGACTCCAGCAGGACTCAGCCAAAACAAAATACTGGACTATGTTGATAACCAAAGTAGATATAATTTGTTTTAATTCCATGACCAAGAATTTAGACCAACTGAAATTTCCAGGTTCCCTACCATGGTCCAAATGATCCCATTCTGGGCTTCTAGGTCGTCTGAGAAGCCAAGTCTGGTTCACAGACCCTTTCTAACCCTTTGGGGCCTAAAACAGCCACTGCTCCCTCCATCCTTCAATTTGACTGGACTGCCTTAAATGTACCCAAAGGGAATAGCATCCTCTTCTCCCAAGTCATAGGCAAATGGGAAAAATCCTTGATGGGTCCATCTGTCTCAAATGAGAAACAGATCTGATTCAAGAAGCCTGGAGTGCCCTGGGCTTACACTTAGATCTGGAGACAACCCTTAGAGGAAAAAATCCAATATTCAACCTCAAATATGGCTTGGCAACTATACCTGATTCAGGTTAATTTGTACCAGAACTATCATTTATCCTATATTACTATCCAAAGACAAATTTCTCCCAAAGTCCACACATGACTTTCATATCTACAGGGTTCTATTTTTTTGAAATAAAACAGTATTTTTGGTGTAGAAGCCACTAATAGATGCTAAGTATATTCTATTTATTTAACATAATAAAATTAACCCAGTATCCTGTTTTTTCCCCCTAAATTATTACTCTTTATGCAACTTTGGAAAATATGCAAAAATTACCCATTCAATATCTGAGTTAAGTCCACAAAAATGATTTCCTTTCCTTTAAATAGATAAACAAATTAAACCCAGGATTTCAATGGAGATGGCTCCACTGTCTCTGGAGTTTTCATAAATATTTCCTTTAAATTTATCTCTAAAACTTGCTTTGCTTTGGAAACTACCCTCTTTTGAAAGGACAGGAGGCAACAAAGCAACAGCCAAGTCCTGAGTTGATGGAGAAGACAGTGAACTAACAACAGGCCCCATACAAGAACCTCCAAGGCAGGGCCAAGGAATCTGTATTTTTAACTAGTTCCAAAACATCTGTACCAACTCATCCAATCCTCAGGTGTCAACTCAGCTCTCTCCTGAGGATGCTCCTATCTCTCTCCAGCCCTGACCTTTCTCTTGAGCTCCAGACAAGCCCTCTGGGTATCTCAGGGGCACCTCAAATGCACTAAGGCCAAAATACTGAATCTATTTATTTTCCTCTCCAACTTGTTCCTTCTTTAAGTCTGATTTCAGGTGTTTTTTTTTTTTAACATGAAATACAGACATGCGCCAAGATCACTTGCACTTCTATGAACTAGAATTCCAACTGGCTCCCAACCTTATGCCTTAATCTTCCTTTAAAATTATTTTTTAAAACTGACAATTAAAAAAACTTTTTATAAACCGTTACCATCCTGTATTTGCCATTTTTCTTCAGACCACGTATATTTTTTAAAGGAATGGACTCTAGGAAACATTCTGCTTTATTTACAAAAATCTAATAGGCTTATTATATTATTTGTATGCAGACATGGAATATTACCAATAGATACCAAATGGTGTCCCTTTAAAATAGGTCTTGATTAAAGTATCGGTAGAGTATCAGGAGAGGCAAGTTCCATCATCAGCTTTTCAGAGAGATTGTTTATTCACCAGATTACACAGAAGCAAGCACATCTTGGTTAAAATTGGCCCTGGAGTTGTGCTGAGTATATGAGAATAGGACTTGAGCTGTAACCTTTGTTTGAATTATCATTTAGTCTTGCAAATCAAAGGGAAATATAAAGAGGACAAATATCAGACACAGAAAGTTGTGGTAGTGTTACAAACTGGGTCATCTACATGGCTTCATCTTTTTTTTTTTTTTTTTGCGGTACGCGGGCCTCTCACCACTGTGGCCTCTCCCATTGCGGAGCACAGGCTCCAGACGCGCAGGCTCAGTGGCCATGGCTCACGGGCCCAGCCGCTCCGCGGCATGTGGGATCTACCCGGACCGGGGCACGAACCCGTGTCCCCTGCATCGGCAGGCGGACTCTCAACCACTGCGCCACCAGGGAAGCCCTACATGGCTTCATCTTGATCCTTCTCCCACCTCTCCGACTGTCCCTCACCCCCATCTAACACTAGGAACAAAATAAAAGTGGGTGGCTTGTCCTGGTAGTCTCTCTCCCAGAATGCCTCAGGAAAGGAATTGAACTGGTGAAAGGGAGTAGAGGCAGTCTCCGACTTGGTGATAGTGAAATATAAGGTCAAGTTCTAGGCCAAAGTTAGAGCTGGATGCAAGACAGCTTATCTTTGAATGTGGTCAGCAGTGAACTCTGTCATTCCTCTGTCTCACCATACACAATTCCCTCTACTCAATTACAACATAAGAATGACGGTACATTGGAAAAAGCCCAAGCTTTGGAGTCAGCCAGACCTAGGCTGGGATCCCATCTTTTCTAACTAATGTGTATGACTTTGAACAAATTCCTTAACCTCTCTGAGAGTTGGTTTCTTCCTTTCTAAAGAAAGGGTGCTAATAGTATTAATAATTCCTTCATGTTTGTTGAGAGGGGTTAATGAGAAATCACATATAAAGTGCATGGCACATAGCAGGCCCTGTATAAATGCTAGTTTTTACCCCTATTATGATCAGCATCATTATTAAATACCTTGAGGAATTACTCTATATTTCTACTTTTAAATTGTATTCTCTGAAAGTATTAGGTTGAATCATACCAAACTGCCATTTTTTCAGATTAAAAAAAGTCAAGTATCAGCTATTTTATGTGGTACAACCTAAAATTTTAAGAAGCGTATCCTGGAAAGGGGTACACTATGTTTAATACCTGGTTATATGCGGCAAATGCAAAACCTGATCCTTTGGAGTTAAGGAAAGTGAATGACTATGCAGGTGAAGGATGAATATCTGGTGCTTAGTGCAGAACAGACAGAAAATAACTCTGTTTACAATACCAGCTGAGTGCTGAAGGCCAAAGCACTACAATGCCATTGGCATGACTTGGCTACCCTACTATGAAGCACTCATGAAAGGACGCTGAGAATAGGGAGGAGACCATGTCCGCATAAAACAAAATTAAACATAAGCCCAGCCCCACAGGGTTGTTCCCTACAAGAAAGGCAGCGAGCTTAATGAAAAACATACCCTCATGACAAGGAGACATTTAACATGCTCTGCCTTTCCTTCTTAGTGTCAAATGACAGTTTGATTTTTCAAAGTAATCCATATGTGTTGGGGAAAGAAAATGGGGGAAGGGTGGTCCAGTTCCAAAATACAAATCAAAGCTTAGAATGCTTTGTAAATAAAAAAAATTACAGACTTTGGGATATAAAGAAATTGAATGTAAGAACACAGAGGTCAGTGGGGAAATATGCCTGGTCCTTATATGCTATAATATCAGGAAGTAGAAAAACCCAGAATCATTTATGCTTGGAAGCAGTATAATATAATATAATGGAAAGAGGCTGGGGCTTTGGAGCCAGAGAAATCTGCATTCCAATTGTGGTTCTAACACTTACTAGCTGTGAGACGACAGGAAAGACTCCATTAACAGAATTGTTGTCAGAATTAAATGAGATAATATATTTAAAGAACCTCTCACACAATAAGTATTGTAAAACCAGAAGACAACCAAATACCTGTTCTAACTTTGCAAATTTATAATACCACCACCTACAGTTCTGACTGTATTCCTACATATCCTCCCACACACAAAGATGCATAACACACAAAATGAAACTTCATACTCAATAAAAAGATAGTTCTTGGGCTTCCCTGGTGGCGCAGTGGTTGAGAGTCCGCCTGCCGATGCAAGGGACATGGGTTCGTGCCCCGGTCCGGGAAGATCCCACATGCCGCAGAGCGGCTGGGCCCGTGAGGCATGGCCGCTGAGCCTGCGCGTCCGGAGCCTGTGCTCTGCTAACGGGAGAGGCCACAACAGTGACAGGCCCGTGTACCATAAAAAAAAAAAAAAAAAAAAAAAAGAGAATTCTTGGCTTCACGTATTCCCAAATACAAACAAAGGCGATGTATTTAGATGGAGGTATGTTCTGAATGCATTAGAAAAGTTAGTTTTTAACTCTATCTTTCAGGTTATTCTCTTTTTCCTATTTAAATCCTTGTTCCCTTAATTTAAACAAGGTCAGTGATGTGGAGAAGAGACAGAAGATGAAGAAAAACCGCAAGCATATGAGTAAAGTTAGAAAGTGAACCAATATGAGGGCCAAGAAGAGAAATGTCAATTCTCTAAAGTATGTGAGAGGCGTATGAGGAGACATAAGGTGGTGGGAAGGACCAACAAATGCACAAACAAATGACTCAAGGAAATAAATGACTAACCCACAGCAATACTTACACAATTTTATATGCCTCTACCATCAAACTTTGTAGGACGTTCACTTACAATGAAGTTCGTTATGTTGGAGCGCCTCTTTATTCATTTGTTAAACTTTGTAACTTGTGAAGCCAAACGGCTACCCTGCCTGGATATCCAGAGGTTTATGTGGATGAGAGAGGAGGTCCCAAGGTGATCAATTCACTAGTTTGAAAGTGCCAACCAGGAAGGAAAAAAAGAGGGAGGATGGTGAGAAGGAGCTAGAGACACCCTCATATTCCATCCCGGGCCAGTCCACGTATGGTGGGTTACAGCTTCCCAGCTTGCTAGCCTTAGTTGATCCTTGTCATCCAAATGTACAGTCCCTGGTAAAACAAATGCCAATGTTGTTACTGCTTCCTACTCAGAGTCATTAGACAAATGAAAGGAGGGACTCAAATTAGCTTGGAGAATCAGTGGTGGCAGCTACCAATGCTATTCAGTCAACAAATGATTATTGAGCTATACATAAAAGGGGAGTGAGATATTGATATCAACGCTGAGGGCCTTAGATCAGTCACATCCAGATTTCTATTATGATCTGACAATATTTTTATTCTATATCTTTTTTTCATGTATCCTTAAACTCATCCGTACATTTTCTCTGTCATCTCTACCAGTGGTAATGAAGTTTCTGACAACAAAGTGTATTGTTGGAGCCCATCCTCTTCATTAATGAGGTTATCATTACACTGCCTATCTATCACCAGGGAAAATGAATCTAGTGTGTGAACAGGGATGAAAGAATACACCCAGGATAAAAGCCAGAGGAGACAATGAGTTTTACATTTATAACCTTAATCCCAGTTTCTGGCCCATTTCTTTCAGTTACATTTTGTTCAGTTTCAAACATGTCAGCCACAGCTAAGAGTCTTACTCATTCTCACCTCTCACCCAGATGCAAAAGTTCAAGTTCACTATCTCAGGAAAAACTGTACTCGACTGCCCAACCTTAGCTAGTCTGAAAAGTATGCCTTGAAATCCATTAAGGATTCACTTGGTTCCATTTTCAAAAGAAAAATATTTTTGAATTTAAACTATCCAAATGTTTCTATAACATCTAATTGGATTAGGTTTTGGGACTTATCATCCGAACTAAACTACAAGAAAGTGAGAGAAAGACCACAATGAATTTGCACTGAAGGTTCAACAAGAATCAGTGCATTTGATTAGCTGTGGAGCACTGATTTGGAGGGAAGAGGGGCTGGTGAGTCTCACGTTTGAGAAGTTTCACATCTAAAACGCTAGCTGTTAGACAGCGGGAAAAAAAACTATGAGAATGAGATGGCTCAATGCTGTCTGTCCTTCCATCATCTTGGTAGAGTGGTGAGGCAGGGGGAGTAACTAAAAGAAGCCTGGGCTGGGAGCTAGAAGACCTGGATTAGAACCAGTCATTGTGGGTTCAGAGTTTCAGTTTCCTCTGTGAAAAGGTGTAGGCTAGATGCTTTCTAAAGCCTCTTACACCGGGGCTTCTCTGGTGGCGCAGTGGTTGAGGGTCCGCCTGCCGATGCAGGGGACACGGGTTCGTGTCCCGGTCCGGGGAGATCCCACATGCCGCGGATCGTCTGGGCCCGTGAGCCATGGCCGCTGAGCCTGCGCGTTTGGAGCCTGTGCTCAGCAACGGGAGAGGCCACAACAGTGAGAGGCCCGCGTACCGCAAAAAAAAAAAAAAAAAAAAAAAAAAGCCTCTTACACCTTAACATCCTAGTCTTCCCTGTGAATAAGGTGACCATACACCCTGATTAAACTGCTAAAGTCTCAGTTTACACCTTTTAGATCAACCAACGTGTTGTTTTTAGCCCTTCTTTCCTTCTCAGAAGTGTCCCTTTTTGGACAATAATTTACGTTGTCATTCTATCTCTGAGTCATTTTTAAATGTAAGCTTTGTACTTTGGTACACAGCTCTAGCTAATTACATATCTCTAGCTAGCATGCTTAAAATTACAGTGCTTCATTCCTAAAGAGAGGAAGGAAGGAAAAGAGGAAGGGAGGGAGGGAGGGAGGATAAAACCAGTGACATAAAAAAAGTAAGTGTGAGTAAGGGGAGTGTAAAGTTGAGTTTCACCTACTTGGCTAAAGAGATTTAAGGACTCTCCTAACTGAAATTACTGAGGGGTTTTTTGTTTGTTTGTTTTAGAATAACTGCATAGGAAATTCTCCTACATAATTCAGCTCACGTGGGACCATTTTATTTATTTATTTATTTTTTGCTTTGGGTATACTTTATTTGCTGAAGTATTTTAAGGCATAGATATCATGACATTTTATCCCAAAATACGTCATTATAAATCTCTTTAAAAAACAAAACGTTTTCCTGCATAATCACTAAATGCATTGTCATACCTACCAAAACTAACAATTCTAGTCCCCAGCTGATAATTCTAGTTCCCTAATTGCCCATGGGACCATTTGAAATTTCTACTGCATGTTTAGAAATGGTTATTTATATTCTGCTTAATGGGCACTGATGTTGCTGCTTAAGTGTGACTCACTCCCTTTTATCATCAGACATCATTTATATACAGTGTTGGTCAAGGCACATAAGTTAAATTGAGAGAAAAGGGTCTAATGCTAAAAATTAGCCATTTTGAAGTCATAAAAATCAACATAGCTGCTCACATAGGTCGAAGTCTGCCCTTGGGTATCCACAAACAATTCTCACCCAAATAATCACAGAGTTTAGGGTACTAGTTTAAACTTGTCTTGAGAATTTCAGGCTTAAATAACTTCTTTATTATTGAGACTACTTAAAAGAAATCCTTCAACAAGTACCTAAACCTAGTTAAACATGTATGTCATACATAAAAGTTTTAGTTTAAAAATCAGATAAGGGAAAAGAGATTTTGTTGGAAATAGTGATGAAAGATCCTAAGTCTTCCTTTTTCTGGGATTAAAAAAGTCTACCATAAGCTATTGTAAAAACCCAAAGCCATATCTAAACTAATGAAATAGAACAAAATTTCGACAAATATTCATGATATTTGGATTAAACCTTACTGAACTTTCATTGGAATCTGAATATTTTGCTTGTTTTTTCAAGCTAGAAACATACGTATGAGTGTCTAATGGACTTCATCATATAAAATATATTTAGATACTGCTGGTGAAGAGGTACCTGGCAGACACATGTAATCTCAAAAACTATTTACCATTCTAGGCAGAAGGATCTACTTTTTTTTTTTAATTACAAAGCCATCTGAGAAACAAAATGCTGTTAATATTTAAACTCAAATGATATTGGATCTTGATATAGCTGACTCAGACTATGTATATAGATATACCGATGTGTGTGGAAAGCAGTGGCCATAATTTCCATAAGCCCTATGGGAAACTGGGGGTGGAGGGTGGGCATGGGGGTCAAGGAGATATGAAGAGACCTCAGTCTAGATCTTCCTAGCTTGACTTTGAATTGATCTTGCTGCCTGGGACCTGACTCAGGTTTTGGTAGACCATTTCTCTTGTAACTGGACTCTTGTCCAGTCAGTATATGCCTGCCTGGTAGTTTAGTCTCCATCCTCCCCCGGCCACATCTCCTGCCAGCCAAATGCCTGAACCTACTGCCTCTGAACATTTGAGCTTCCATTTTCTTAAAACAATCCTTCCTTGAGAAACCAAAGAGAAAGGAGCACAGGGTGGCTACCGTAAGCAATAAACACAAGGTGTCCTGGCTCCCTGTGTGCCACTCTCTGGCTCAGCGAGCTCATATTCTTTGACACTAGGAATCACACACCAGACAATCCAGGAAACAATCGTAGATGTTTATGTACCTCTCTAAGTTCCAATACCATTGTCAAAGCCACCTGCTTAAGACATCTCCAGCTATGAGCTAAGCTATTACCTGCCCCACTCCGAAGGTCAGTGAAGTGAAAGAAGGGTCTCCTGAGAAGGGTTCAATGCTGAACATTTTACCTGAGAAATTCTCTTTCAGAGAACTCACTTGTCAGCTTAAATGGCGGGGACAGGTGCTCCTTAAGAGAGTTTTCGACTTTACGAAACTTGCCCCATGGGCCAAATCTATTTAAGTTCAAGGCTCTCCCATTCTTGGTGCAGCATATTCATTCTGGCCCCAGATACCGGTCCTAGAGAAGAGAGATTTCAGCTCTGCAGGACCTCCTGAGAGCCGCTTAGCAATGCCTCTGTTTGGGTAAAGAATGTTCAAGAAACAAGAGCTGTCGTAGCTCCTTAACTAAAATGAATATCCACGTCTTACTTAAAAACTTGATCGCCATTCCGATAACACCGGCTGTAGCAAAGATCAATAGACCTAATTACCCTGTCCTACATATTCTGAGGACTAACCTCTGGGGAAAGTATTATTGGTGGAAACTCTATATGCAGCATTAAGTATTAATAACACTCTCAGGTTTTCTGAAAGGATAGGTAAAGTCAGGAAAAAAAAAAAACAACTCTGATTCTCTGACCATCATTAGAAAACCAACCTGCCCGTGAACGTCAATATTATGTCAATAATTCTGAAGAAGAATGAAAGAAGTGTGCTGCACAACCACCCATTAAATGGAAGAACACTAGGTGACATTCCTGATGAGCTTGTATAATTAGTGAGGGTTTGGAGCTAGTGGTGCACGGAGCACCCATCAGCAGACGGCTCTCTGGTTAGTTAAAATTCTGGAGGACATGCCAATGTTTCTTCTTTCCACTCTGCTCCCTAGAATATCCTGAGAAAACAACCTGCAACTTATTGTCGACACAGATCTGGGCACTGGGTAGAAATATAGTGGATGAGCAGCAGTAAGATGCTGCTAGAACAATGCCCAGGCTTCCCAAGCACGGAGGGCCTGCAACATATAAAAGCCACTCCCGATCTCCAGGCAGGGAGGGATTCAATTGCACAACTGTCAGAAATGTAAAGGAGCCGAATATGCCCCTGTGTCAAGAAATGCTGAAGAAATATCTGCACAATGGCATCTTGCAGGCTGTTAGGGCAAACAGTGAGGCTTGGAGCATGGAGAACTGACAGCTGTGCTTTTAGCGGACATTTTCGGATGCAGAGGTCACTGGAGAAATATGTCAGTTGGCGTGGTGAGTTACCCCATGCTAAGAGAAACCAGATCAAATTTTTGGCTGGTTACCCAGGACACTCCGGGATACCTCCTCTATAATATGATTTTCAACCCACATCCTCCTTCAGCAAAGGGAGTATTTGTTTACTCAGTTTTCCCTTTTCTCTGAAGCACACATACTTTGTGGGGCTCCTTGTCAGAAACAGTTCCCCACCCTGGACTGAAATCTGCTGATGTGGTTTCCTCAACTGAGGCTTGTCTGCTCACTAGGAGAGACAAACAGTTTCAGTTAAGGACAGCACGTAAGCCTTGTTTGAGATGCTACATTTTGTCAAAACCAGAGCAAGGGGCTTCCCTGGTGGCGCAGTGGTTGAGAGTCCGCCTGCCGATGCAGGGGACGCGGGTTCGTGCCCCGGTCTGGGAAGATCCCACGTGCCGCGGAGTGGCTGGGCCCGTGAGCCATGGCCGCTGAGCCTGCGTGTCCGGAGCCTGTGCTCCGCAACGGGAGAGGCCACAACAGTGAGAGGCCCACGTACCGCAAACAAACAAACAAAAAAAAAACCAGAGCAAGCCAGGGCAAAGGCTGAGAGTAAAGCCGAGAAAGGTCTTCTGAGCAGATTCTTAGTTTTATCAGAATCCCAGAGTCCTAGGAGATCAGAGGACTTAGAGAGTTCACCCAGCCTAATGTTCTTGCTTAACCAAACATTTCCAGAAATGAGAGAAAGGAGGCGCCCAGCTTTCCCCCAGCCACCCACCTTGGCTTTACATTCCAAGTCTCCAAATACCTGAGTTCATAAAAAATAAGTCATGGCAGCAAGTTTTTAATAACATGTCTTCTGCATCCAAACTTTGATAGTTTGATAAAACAACCAAATAAACCAAGAAATACAGAAAGTAATTACCAAGAAACTGTTGCAAGTCATGGAACAGAGAATAATGGCAAAACCTGATCCCTGGGCTTCCCTGGTGGTGCAGTGGTTGAGAGTCTGCCTGCCGATGCAGGGGACGCGGGTTCGTGCCCCGGTCCGGGAAGATCCCACATGCCGCGGAGCGGCTGGGCCCGTGAGCCATGGCCGCTGAGCCTGCGCGTCCGGAGCCTGTGCTCCGCAACAGGGGAGGCCACAGCAGTGAGAGGCCCGCGCACTGCAAAGGAAAAAAACCTGATCCCTGTCCACAAGGTGCTTGGACTGAATCAAAACAAAACATAGAAACATGGAATGAGCACTGAACAAGCAATAAGAAAGTGAACAGCTTCATATTTTGCAACACTATAAACTCATAAGTAAAGCACAAACCGTGCAAAACAGTGTATTATAAGGTACTAATTGGGCGGTACGGACAATTTGAAAGTACAAGAGAAATTACAAAATGGTGAGAACCGCGGGGGACTGCGACCAGGGAAAGTTCAGCAGCCGCGGCTTGAAGGAAGAATGAACGAACGGGCTCAAACATTCTAGGATGAGGAAACAGCATGAGTAAACATTCAGAGGTGGGACTGAGGTATGCACTGTGAGCACATATTTAGGAGAGACAGCCTTGATGTACATGTCTTCTGGGAGTAAGGTAAGGTTGGAGAGGTTAACAGTGAGGACCAGTTTCTGCTAGTTCTGAAAAATCAGACAGAAGATTTTACGTGCTGTGAGGTAAGCATAAGGGAGACGATTTACGTTCTTTGATAGAAAATCATAGCTCTCTCCTGAAAGTTTACAGTGTGTTAGTACTCTGCTAAGCTCCTTTCATGGATTATCTCACTGAGTACTCACAATAAACCCAGGAGGTAGTACTAGCATTACCCCGATTTTCTTAAGGGGAAAATGAAGATCAGAAACATTAAACAACTTGAATAGGGTGACACAGCAAATAAAAGGTAAAATCAGAATTGTAACCCAGATATAAACACCATGCTCTTAACCTACCATGCTCTATGTGATGAGGGTCATTTTCAAAAAATAAACCTAGCATCACTGTAAACCAGAGAGGGTTAGAAAGCAACGATACTGGTTAAGAGTAACCTCAATAATAAAATATCTAGGAATAAACCTACCTAAGGAGACGAAAGACCTGTATGCAGAAAATTATAAGACACTGATGAAAGAAATTAAAGATGATACAAA
>NW_021703779.1:111988369-112090290 GCF_005190385.1 Monodon monoceros
AAGGTAGATAGCTAGGGGGAAGCAGCCGCAAGGCACAGGGATATTAGCTCGGTGCTTTGTGACAGCCTGGAGGGGTGGGATAGGGAGAGTGGGAGGGAGGGAGACGCAAGAGGGAAGACATATGGGAACATATGTATATGTATAACTGATTCACTTTGTTATAAAGCAGAAACTAACACACCATTGTAAAGCAATTATACCCCAATAAAGATGATTAAAAAAAAAAAAAAAAGAGTAACCTCAATAATTCAGTCAACTAGGAGAAAAGGTCCCAAGAGAAGGTAGTGAAAGTTAAGAACAGAGAAAGGATAAATCCTAGAGGCAATGGTGATGTACTGGATGTGTAGGGGAAAGCAAAAGATGCCGTGGAGAAGACTAATGGCACTAGCGAAAGTGAGGGAGGGGTAAGATGAGTAATTAGTTTGCAGGGAGGTGGTACAAAGGCTAAATTAAATTTTAGCCATGTTGACTTTGAGGGGACAATGGAAAATGTCCAGTGGAAAGCTGATGGTATGAGCTTGAAGATGTACCTTTGTTTTGTGTATGGCTCCCAGAAGAAATCTGCCAATCCATTCCCCAGAAAATGTACACATGTGCATACCTGAAATTCTGCTTCACATTTCAGAGGGCCAGTGACTCTTCAAAGCCCACCCACAGTACCTTTGGCACAAACCATGAGTAATAAACTGAGGATGAAGACATACAGATTGGGGAGTCTTATGCACAGTGGGTATCTCTTGACTTCAAGAGATAGTGGGTATCACGGACTTCTCTTGACTTCCAGGATCCTGCCCTTTCTGGTTCCCACCTTCCTCTCCGATCACTACTTTTCCATTTCTTTGTTTGGTTCCTACTCTTTTCCCTGTCCAGTAAAGTTGGGTACTAACCAAGAATCTAGAATATCCTTGACCCTCTTTTGTCCTCTATACAGGTTCAGTTGGTTGATTTTTATGGAGATTTTGTGAATATCAAATGAAATAATACGTGTACTTTGAACAGCACAGTCCCTAGCTTAGAGTCCCTTGGCTCTTAGCAAATGGTAGCCATGATCACAAGCTGAGAAAAACAGAAGAAAGAAATTGGTTGACTGAGACAAAGATCAAGCCTTGAGAAGTTTCGAAAAAGAGAAATATTAGAGAAGCCCATGGAGATGAGCATATCACAGAAGGAGAAAGAGGATGGTTAGTCGTATAATGTGCCTCAACAAGAGGAAGAGAATCATTTTAAATTCCATTTGAATTGTCTCGAGTTAAAATCAGGAAAGAAGACTCTCTTACTCCAGGTCAAAGTGCTACTTCCCAAGATGCACAGTGGTGATTAATCTCCTCTCCAATAAGGTGCCTCGTGATGACACAAGAACACCAGTTTGTTGCAGTGGTAGTGATGGTTGCTACAGTTTATGTTAACTCTGTCATCATTAGAAAAACTGGAACGTGAGCCCTCTAAAAAATATTCCAACAAACTCGGAATACACTTTTCAAGCTGAAAATTTGGAAGTCGAGCATCTCTCAGAAGTCAGTTCTCCGCTAATCAGGTCCCATGCATTTAGAACAACTATGGAGGCAAAAATGTCATGCAAACATGCCGCTGGCAGCATTTAAATGAAACAGCATCCTCTTATCAGTTCCCAGCCTGGTCTCTCCCAGCATATGCTTCTCAACATACAAATAAGTGCCATGCTCTTACATTTGCAAATAGATTAATCAGGTCTCTTGAAAAATTGGGAGGGTTTCTTCAAGTTTCAAGGGGTAAGATCTTAGTTTCCTAAACTAAGTTTGATGTGCCACATACCAAGAGAGGTGTAGCTCTCTGAGCTTCTTATTTATAGTTTTTCCTAAACAAACAAACAAACAAATTTACTACTTCTAGGGAGCTATTAAGTGAAACTAGAGCTCTACTGGTTGACTTTAAGAATGTAGGGTTACACAGGGAACTCTACTTCACTTTGCTGTATGGTAGAAACTAACACAACATTGTAAAACAACTATACCTCAATTAAAAAAAAATAAATTAAAACATTTAAAAAATAAATAAAATGGTAAACAATGAAAGAAAAGGAGGGGGGCCCTCAGATATTGTATAATATGTGTATTCAACTTCCTTAATTTCTTAAAAAAAAAAAGAATGTAGGGTTAAGTTCTATCAGTCTGCTCCTGAATCACATATTAGAAGTCAGCAGGACTCCTGGGGAAGGAAATGCTTATTTTTCCCCCGGCAACCGGGTATTAGTGCTAGAAAATATGTGCATGGAAGAGGGAGGAGGTGGAGAGTATTTGAACCATTTCTGTCATCTGCAAATTTGCATTTCAGATTTCTCAAAAATTATAATGCAAGTTAGCTTGCTTTTCATTCCTGCTTCCCCCCTCCCGTGATCATCCCCAATTTCAGCTGTGATTCACTAAATATTTTTTCCCATTGGAAATTATAAAATGATATCCTAGCTCATTGTTTCATTTTATATTGAACTTCATTGGGTTTTCAGACATTTACACTGTCAGCTCTCCTTCCCTTACTGTAAAATCTTTTTTATCGACAATTCAATCATGTCAAGTTTGGAACAGGAGAGGCACTGATTTGATCAGCTATCATTGGATTTACAATATATAAATGACAGCACCATATCTGGCCCTCGTCTAAAGCAGCTGCCTTTTATCGATTTATATTCCACTAGCAAGGAAGAAAAATTACAGCACAACGTAGTGGTATGGTCCAAGATCAATACCAATTTTTTTCTTAATGACACAAAGGCCAAGATAAGGACAGCATAAGTCAAAGCTGGACAGACCAGATTTGTCCGATATCCCTTTCAATTACTGAAGAGCATGCACAGGGATGTATATCATTAAAGCAAAGGAGAATATTATTCCAAGTGGTTTAAAATTACGACTTCAAACAAGACAGAGTAGCATCCTCCCCAAGATATGGAATTGAAATGAGCTGAGAATGGAGGACCTCCCTTCCCACCTTGGTCTAAAGCAGCTGGGCATCTCCAGAGTTAGTCTAACTACTAGATCTCAGAGCACTGATTCAGCTGTGTAATCCCAACAATGAGGATTTAAACCAGGACTCTAGAACCAAACATCCTGAATTCCATAGATGTTGGTATTGAACAATAGGTAATGAAGAGTGAAATAGACTGGTTGCCCCCCAGAATATAATCATGTTACAGGAAACTAAAAAGCAAATTACCCAAACAACTTAACAAGCTCAACAGAGTGGTTAGGCCATATCTACTCTGGGTAAGTTGTAAAGTCATAGCTATCTCCACTATGGCATCAAAAGGCTGCCCAATCCCCATGGGAATCTGGGCAGATTATTTCAGCAAAAAATGGAGCTGGGTCCAGGTCAAAGCAGTTCTTTTGAAAACTGGTGCACCACGACCCCAACCCTATATCGTGTCACACTATGATAAAATCAGTTCCCAGGAATGCTGGAACAGAGACTGCCTTGGTGATTTTCTCTACCGATGGGTTTTTCAAAACTTGCTACCAACACTGAAGTAGGCAGGGGTTTCTCCTCATTAAACTATGTCCCTGTTCTGCTTGCATATCTTTCTGATAGCCCCTTCCCTTCTACTGTGCCTCTCCAACAGTACACAAACATGGTTAGGCACTTTATTTGACAACAGGGGTTTTTTTTTTGCTGAAGAGTATAAGCTCAACACAGATTAGGTAAATTACAGATAAAGTAAAGGTGGTCACGAGAAGCATGATGAAATCTTGAGAGGGCTTTTGTGAAATATGTTGTGAAGGGAATTCAAATATCTGATCAGTGGCATAATAGATGATGTCTGAATTCCTTCCAGTCCTGAACGCCTATGTTTCTAAGTAATAACAGCTCACATGCCCTATTGCTAGTGAAAAAAAAAAAAAAGGAGTAAAAAGAGCATAAGTCTTTGGAATTAAACTGACTTGGGCCAAAGGGTAGACTCTGCAACCTACTAGCAGTGTGATCTTGGGCAAGTTACTTAGCCTCTCTTTACATCAGTGGCAGGCACAATGACAAATGTACTAAATGTACATATAGATACGTACATATACATATCTCATTTGATCCTCATAACAATCCTATTAGATTGTTATCTCCATTTTAATACGAAAAAAATGGTTCAGTGAGCTTAAGTAAACTTGTTCAAAGTCATACATGTTGTAGAGTTTGTATTCAAACCATGATCAAGATGGTTCTAAAATCTACTTTTACCATTACTCCCATCAGGCTACAGTCCTTCTACTCCGATCTAAGCATCAGTTATTTTCTTCACTGTCTCTCTGGTCACTGAGAAATCAAGTTTGGGCCACACAGCTAACCACAACAGAACTGTATAATCCCATCTACAGAGTGAGTAGCCAATGACAACTTAAATGCCTGCTCAGGAAATGCTTAAAAATAAAACATGGAAACCTCACTTCTTCAAGCCATGTTTGTTACCAGTGTCACCATAATAATATATCTAACTGAAGAGAAAGAAGCGTCCCAACTCTAAGGACAAAAAGGGAAGTCGTAACAAGAATGCGAAGGGCAGCATAAGACGTATATTTTATACAGTCAGTTTTCACTTGATTTTCCAGTAGTGCTGCTAATGCATTTTTTCTTGCAAATTAGTTCAGTATTTACTGATCATAACGTCAGATGCTGCAAGTTTAGCTCGGGATAACAGAAGCAGGCATTTCAATCTTGTGTGAAGTAATCAGAAATAGGATGCCTTGTTTTCCATAAAATATCATGCTAGGGCTTTTGAGTGACAGTAAAACTGGGGCCACCAGATGAGTTGTGGGACTGGGAAGTTTTCTAAGACCATACTAGTAGTTGGCACAATTAAAAGGTCAGGAAGCCAAAGAAGTAAGACAGAGATAAAGAAATACACAGACATCAGAAGTGAGAGCAGGCAGTGGGGTCATGTGTTTGGGTGGAGTAAATGGGAGAAATCCATACAAAAAACCATTAATTGAGGCACCTAGCTTGAACCATACTCTTACATACTTTCTCTCACAGAAAGAATATACCAGCTGTCCTCAGCTAGCAGCAAAGAGGGTAATGATGTCTGGCTGAGCAAAAGAGACACAGAATAACTAGCTGGTAGGGGGGAGATAGTACAGAAATGTGATTAGGCACTCTGGCAATAGAGTCTCAAAATGACTGTGGTCAAAGTTATGACTGAGAAAGTACACCAGGAAGTTAGTCCAATAGCCAGCACACAGTAAAATCTCAACAAATTTTTTAGGTCCTGCAAAAAGGATTATGCCTAAAAACCAAAGGAGGAAAGTTTCCAAGTGTATGCAAAGTGATCTTTTTAGCCACACATCTACATGGCAACATTTTTGATAAAACTGTATTTTTCAACACATAATAACTAAAATTGAGGGTAAGTTAATGACCAAGGATAACCTCAAAATAGCTTATTTTAGAAATACAAATGTACACTAATTATTGCCAGCTAGCAACATGTGTACTACAATGCTTTATAAGCTTTCTGACTTTATAAGAAAGAAAAAAGAATTTTGGTTAAATCTATAGCCAGTTATCCATATTTTGAATTTCTGTATAATCCTGGGGCATTCTTAAGTGGCCCAAGTAAGTGAAGAGCAACAATGTTACAATCCTTATATAGTCAATTGTATCGACCAATCCCTTATATAGTCAATTGTATCCACCATTTGGGAATATTAGCACATTGATGGTTCTGTTCAAACTGTAGTGGAACGGGTAGTTACTTTATATCTCTGTTGAAGCATTTCCTTCCTTTTTTCTAGATTATGTACTTAATAGAGACAACCCGGGGCTATAGAGACACAAATAATTTAGAGTCAGAAAACCTAAGACCAAGGCCTAGTTCTACCACTTACAGGATGAGCTAACTCTCTGTGCCTCAGATCCCCCACCTACATAACAAAGGTAATAATATCTGCCTCTCTCAGTGTAGGTATTATTCATCTTTATATCCACGATGGACCTGAAAATTGTGCCAGACAAACAGTGAGCAGATGCCCAAGAAACATCTGTTGCATGGTGATGAAAATTTCAAGAAATGATAGTAATTTATGACCCTGGAATTTTGTGTTTGCCAGAAAGACACTCATATTAAAAAAATATTGTCATAATTCTACAATTATCACACCACTCAAAATCATTTTACTGAAATAGATTGCTTTGACCTGATTTAAACTTCATCTTTGAATTGGCATCACTTGACCCAGTAAACAGGTAACTATACATTGCAGAGACTATGGATTTTTACCTTCCTAAAGGACATGCATAAGTAACACATGCCAAACATTCAAACATATTTAGAAGACACAATTAACCTAATTACCATAGGATATAAACAAGATCCAGAGTCTCATAGTATAATATACAAAATGTCCAGGATATGATCCAAAATTACTTGGCATACAAAAAACTAAAATAAAACAAAATTCGACTCACATGGGCAAAGATGATCTATAGTTGCCAACACTGAGATAACACAGATGATAGTTATCAGACAAAGATATTAAAGCAGTTATAAAAATGCTGCAATAAATAAGGGTAAACACTCTCGAAAGGAATGGAAAGATAGTATGTTTCTGCAAAGAAACAGAAGCTATAAATAAGACCAAATAGAGGGGCTTCCTTGGTGGCACAGTGGTTAAGAATCCACCTGCCAATGCAGGAGACCCGGGTTTGATCGCTAGTCTGGGAAGATCCCACATGCCATGGACCAACTAAGCCCATGCGCCACTACTATTGAACCTGCACTCTAGAGCCCACGAGTCACAACTACTGAGTCTGCGTGCCACAACTACTGAAGCCCACGTGCCTGAAGCCCATGCTCCGCAACAAGAGAAGCCACTGCAATGAGAAGCCCGCACACCACAACAAAGAGTAGCCCCCACTCACCGCAACTGGAAAAAGCCCGTGTGCAGCAACAAAGAGTAGCCCCCACTCACCGCAACTGGAAAAAGCCCGTGTGCAGCAACAAAGAGTAGCCCCCACTCACCGCAACTGGAAAAAGCCCGTGTGCAGCAACAAAGACCCAATGCAGCCATAAATAAATAAATAAAATCGATTAAAAAAAAACCCCAAACAAACAAAAAACCTCACTAGGTGCATTCAATAGCAGAATGGAGATGACAAATAAAGATAGAACAATATAAGTTCTCCAATCACAGTAACAGAGAGGAAAAAGACTGAAAAAAGAAAATGAACAGAGGGTTATGGATCTGAGAGATAACAGCACAAAGTCTAATATTTGTACCATCAGAGTCCAAAAAGAAAAGGAAGATTATGGTACAGAAAAACATATTTAAAGAAATAGAGGCAGAAATTTCCCCAAATTTTGAAAAAGACATAAATCTACAGGTTGAAGGAGCTCAGAAAATTTCAAACTGGATAAAGCCAAAGAAATCTATACCCAGACACATAATAATCAAAATGCTGATGACTAAAGAAAAAGAAAAAAGTCTTGAAAGTGGCCAGAGAAAAATAACATATTGCTTACAATGCAATAACAGTTGGAATGACTGTGGATTTCTCATGTGAAACCACGGAGGTAAGTAAGAAAAAAGCAGCACATTTTTAAACAGCTGAAAAGAACTGAAGATGAAATAAAAACATTCTCAGGTGATGGAAAACTATGAGAATTCAAAGCCACTGAACTGCTATAAAGGAAATTCTTTGTAGAGAAGAGAAATGATACCAGAAGGAAAACTGGAAAATCAAAACTGAAGGAAGAGAAGCAGAAATAATGAATATCCAGATAAATAAAATAGACTATTTTTCTCCTCTTGAGTTCTTTAAAATATGCATCACAGTTAAAAGCAACCATTATAGCACTGTCTGTCAGGATTTTCAATATATTTGGATAAAACAATACAAGATAAAAGGGAGTAAAAAGGGGTCTATACAGTGGAAGATTTCTGCATTCAGCTTAGGGTGGTAAACTATGGATTGTAAAAAGACTGTGAAAAGTGAAGTGTGCATATTGTAATCCCTAGAGCAACCACTAAAAGAAACAAACTAGACATATAGTAAAAAATAAAGTAAAATGGAATAATAAAAAATGTTCAAATAAGCCAAAGGAAAACAGAAAATGAATGAGAAACAGAAGGGAAAAAACAGAAAACAATAAATTGATAGGCTTTAAATCCAAATATATCAATAATGACATTAAATGTAAACGGTATAACAACCAATTAAAAGATAGAGATTGTAAACTAAGCTGTCTACAAGAGATCCATTTCAGATATGATGATATAGCTACATTAAAAAGTAAAAGAATAGAGAGTAACGTTAGCAAAAATGGCACAGTAAGGACTTCTGAAAATTTGTTCCTCCATAAAATCAATAAAAAAACTGGCAAAAATGTGAGAATCAAAATAATGGAAATTAACCAAAGGCTTGGAGCAATCCAAAGAGCATTTTTTTTTTTTTAATGGCTGTATCGTGGTGAGAACAATGAATTTTGAGAAATTTTTAATTGTCTAAAACTATCTCCTGTTCTCCAGCTTGGCAGTAGCCTTAAAAAGTAACAGCTTGAATTCCTAAAGGAGCAAAATGGAATTTAAGATCTCTCAAAGCCTCAGTCCTGAAGAATTGTCATGAACTGACCTGTCTGGAGATTCCCTGGAAGACCCAAATTAAAGGCTCTCTCTATCAGACCTGATTTGGAATACGCCTAGTACAAAAAGCATTTTCCCTGTGTGGGGTGGGACAGGGTGTTTTTCAAAGAAAATTACTGACAAGTATTTTAAGTTTGTGACTGCCTGAGGTTGTAGATAACAGCTACAGCAACGAACAGACTATAGCTTAGCAGAAAAACCTGGCGAAGTCATATCCATAGGGGCTTTTAAACTATTGGACATATTCCTGGGAATACAGATGGTTATGCACATATGCTGGACTGTGGTTATGCTCAAGAAAGACCTCAGCAGGCACTAAGATCTCACCTACAGTTGACTTTGAGGTTCTGTGCAAGCAACAAGTGATGGCTCAGGCAGAATTGTCCACTGCTTGACCGAGTGCTGAAGGCATGGCCCAGCACACACAAAGAGCCACAGCAAAGACTGGAAATATTGGTTGTTCCAGGCATTTAAGGAAATCTCAGTCCAATCATTAGCTGTACACTAAGCTAACAAAACAGAAACTTCAGGGGCCACACACAGCAAAGAACACAGACTTAGGAAATTACTTCATAAAACTCTCTAAACAAACAAATACGAATAAAACAAGTAGCAAAACCAGCAAACATTGGGAAGGGGGTAGAATCTGATGTCCAGAGTTCCCACATTGTATTATTTAAAATGTTTGGTTTTTAACAAAAATAATAACAAGACATGAAAGGAAATAAGAAAATCGTGGCCCATACAGAAGGGAAAGAAAGCAATCAATAGAAACACACTGAGGAAACATAGTCATTGGACTTACTGGACAAAGATTTTGAATCAGTTATTTTAAATACGTTCAAAGAGTTAAAAGAAACTGCATCTACAGAACAAAAAGAATGCATGAGAATTATTGTCTCAACCTAAAGAGAATATTAATAAAAAGAAAGTAGTTTTTAAAACTAAATAGAAACTCTGGAGTTAAAAAAATAAAATAATTAAATTGAAATATCACTAGAGTGGCTCAAGAGCAAACTTCAGCAGGCAAAAGAATGAGTGAACTTGAAGATACATCAATGGAGATTATTCATTTGGAGAACAGAAAGAAAAAAAGAACGAAAAAAGAAATGAACAGAGCCTCAGTGACTTGTGGGACACCATCAAATAAAACAACATACACACAATGGGTGTCACAGAAGGAAAGAAGAGAGAGAAAGGAGCAGAAAGAATATTGGAAGAAATACTGGCCAAAAATTTCCACAAATTGATGAAAAACATCAATCTACACATCCAAGGAACTCAACAAACTCTAATTAGAAAAACTCAAAGAGATCCACACGAAGATATATCATAATCAAACTTTCAAAAGATAAATACAAAGAGATAACCTTGAAAGCAGCAAGAAAAGAAGTGACTACTGATGAAAGAAATTAAAGATGATACAGGGTTTCCCTGGTGGTGCAGTGGTTAAGAATCCACCTGCCAATGCAGGGGACATGGGTTCAAGACCTGGTCCAGGGAGATCCCACATGCCACGGAGCAACTAAGCCCATGTGCCACAACTACTGAGCCTGCGTTCCAGAGCCCATCAGCCACAATTCCTGAAGCCTGGGCACCTAGAGCCCATTCTCTGCAACAAGAAAAGCCACCGCAATGAGAAGCCCGTGCACCACAACGAAGAGTACCCCTGCTCACCACAACTAGAGAAAGCCCACACACAACAACAAAGACCCAATGCAGCCAAAAATAAATAAATAAAATAAATAAGTTTTAAAAATACCTTAAAAAATAATAAAGATGATACAAACAGATGGAGAGATATACCATGTTCTTGGATTGGAAGAATCAACATTGTGAAAATGACTCTACTACCCAAAGCAATCAACAGATTCACTGCAATCCCTATCAAACTACCAATGGCATTCTTCACAGAACTAGAACAAAAAATTTCACAATTTGTATGGAAACACAAAAGACCCCGAATAGCCAAAGCAATCTTGAGAAAGAAAAATGGAGCTGGATAGCCAAAGCAATCTTGAGAAAGAAAAATGGAGCTGGAGGAATCAGGTTCCCAGACTTCAGACTATACTACAAAGCTACAGGAATCAAGACAGTAAGGTAATGGCACAAAAAAACAGAAATATAGATCAATGGAACAGGATAGAAAGCCCAGAGATAAATGCATGCACATATGGTCACCTTATCTTTCTTTTTCTTTATTTTTTTTGCGGTACGCGGGCCTCTCACTGTTGTGGCCTCTCCCGTTGTGGAGCACAGGCTCTGGACATGCAGGCTCAGTAGCCATGGCTCACGGGCCCAGCCGCTCCACGGCATGTGGGATCTTCCCAGACTGGGGCATGAACCCGTGTCCCCTGCATCGACAGGCGGACTCTCAACCACTGCGCCACCAGGGAAGCCCAGTCACCTTATATTTGATAAACAAGGTAGGAACATACAATGGAGAAAAGACAGCCCCTTCAATAGTGGTGCTGGGAAAAATGGACAGCTACATGTAAAAGAATGAAATTAGAACACTCCCTAACACCATACACAAAAATAAACTCAAAATGGATTAAGGACCTAAATGTAAGGCCAGACACCATCAAACTCTTAGAGGAAAACATAGGCAGAACACTCTATGACATAAATCACAGCAAGATCCTTTTTGACCCACCACCTAGAGAAATGGAAATAAAAACAAACATAAACAAATGGGACCTAATGAAACTTCAAAGCTTTTGCACAGCAAAGGAAACCATAAACAAGATGAAAAGACAACCCTCAGAATGGGAGAAAATATTTGCAAATGAAGCAACTGACAAAGGATCAATCTCCAAAATATACAAGCAGCTCATGCAACTCAATATCAGAAAAACAAACAACCCAATCCAAAAATGGGCAGAAGACCTAAATAGACATTTCTCCAAAGAAGATATACATATTTCCAACAAACACATGCAAGGATGCTCAACATCATTAACCATTAGAGAAATGCAAATCGAAACTACAATGAGGTATCACCTCACACCAGTCAGAATGGCTATCATCAAAAAGTCTACAAACAATGAATGCTGGAGAGGGTGTGGAGAAAAGGCAACCCTCTTGCACTGTTGGTGGGAATGAAAATGATACAGCCTTTACGGAGAACAGTATGGAGGTTCCTTAAAAAACTAAAAATAGGGCTTCCCTGGTGGCGCAGTGGTTGAGAGTCTGCCTGCCAATGCAGGGGACATGGGTTTGTGCCCCAGTCTGGGAAGATCCCACATGCCGCAGGGTGGCTGGGCCCGTGAGCCATGTCCACTGAGCCTGCACGTACGGAGCCTGTGCTCTGCAATGGGAGAGGCCACAACAGTGAGAGGCCCAAATATCACAGAAAAAAAAAAAACTAAAAATAGAACTACCATATGACCCAGCAATCCCACTACTGGGCATATACCCTGAGAAAACCATAATTCAAAAAGAGTCATGGACCACAATGTTCATTGCAGCTCTATTTACAATACCCAGGACATGGAAGCAACCTAAGTGTCCAACGACAGATGAATGGATAAAGAAGATGTGGCACATATATACAATGGAATATTACTCAGCCATAAAAGGAAATGAAATTTAGTTATTTGTAGCGAGGTGGATGGACCTGGAGTCTGTCATACAGAGTGAAGTAAGTCAGAAAGAGAAAAACAAATACCATATGCTAACACATATATATGGAATCTAAAAAAAGAAAAAAAATTGTCCTGAAGAACCTAGCAGCAGGACAGGAATAAAGACGCAGACATAGAGAATGGACGTGAGGACACGGGGAAGGGGAAGGGTAAGCTGGGACGAAGTGAGAGAGTGGCATGGACATATACACACTACCAAATGTAAAACAGATAGCTAGTAGGAAGCAGCCACATAGCACAGGGAGATCAGCTCAGTGCTTTGTGTCCACCTAGAGGGGTGGGATAGGGAGGGTGGGAGGGAGACGCAAGAGGGAGGAGATACAGGGATATATGTATAGGTATAGCTGATTCACTTTGTTATACAGCAGAAATTAACACAAAATTGTAAAGCAATTATACTCCAATAAAGATATTAAAAAAAAAAGAAAGAAAAGAAGTGACTCATTTACAAGGAATCATCGACAAATTGGCAGCTGATTTCTAATCAGAAACCATGGAGGCTAGAAGGCAGTGGATCAACATATTCAACGTGCTGAAAGAAAGAAAACTAAAACACCAAGAATTCTATATCCAGCAAAACTATCTTTCAAATAAAGGAGAAATTGGGAGTAACTGTTTAATGGCTACAGGGTTTTCTTTTGGGGTGTGAAAATGTTTTGAAAGTAGATAGAGACAGTGGTTGTACAACATTGTTAATGTACTAATTGTCACTGAATTGTTCACTTTAAAATGGTTAATTTTATGGTATGTGAATTTCACCTCAATTTTAAAAATGAAGGATAAATGTAAAACATTCCTAGAAAAACAAAAACCAAAAGAATTTGTCACTAACAGACCTGCACTACAAGAAATACTAATCCTTCAAGCTAAAATGAAAGGACACAGACAGTGACTTTGATCTACATGAAGAAACAAAGAACACCAGTAAAGGTAACTCCATAGGTAAATATAAAAGACAGTATAAATGTATTTTTGTTTATAATTCTTTTTTCCTCCTACTTGATTTAAAAAACAATGACATAAAGCAAACATTATAAATCTGTGTTTATGGAAACACAATGTATAAATATATAATTTATGAAAATAATAGCATAAAGAAGAGGGAGGAACAGACCAAAGTTTTTGTATATTATTTTAAGTTGGTATTAACTGAACTAGGTTGTCAAATTAAGAAGTTAACTCTGTGATAACCTATATGAGAAAAGAATCTGAAAAAAATGAATGTGTGTATATGTATAACTGAATCACTTTACTGTACACTTGAAACTAAAACAACATTGTAAATCAACTATATTGCAATAAAATTTTTTAAAATAAAATTTAATAAAAGGGCTTTTGCTTGGATACTAAAAAAAAAAGAAATATCTAGAATAGGCAAATCTATAGAGACAGAAAGTAGATTAGTAGTTGCCTAGGACTAGAGCGAATGGCAGCATTGGAGGTCATGGCTAGGAGGTGCAGGATTTCTTTTGGGGTAATGAAAACACTCTAAAATTGACTGTTATTATGGATGCACAACTGTGAATATATGAAAAGGCACTGAATTGTACACTTTAAATGGGTGAATTGTGTAGTATGTAAATTATATCTCAATAAAGCTGTTAAGAAAAAAGCAAAAAAAAAGAAGTTAATAGGACAAGAACTAAGAGAATAACTACAAATATGTAGCAAAAGAAGTGACAAGGGAATTAAAATGGCATAGTAAAAATATATATATTTAAAACAAAAGAAGTCAGAAATGGAAGAATAGTGGGACAAGAAAAGATGTAAAATATAGAAAACAAATAGTAAAATGACAGATGTAAATCCTACCTTATTAGTAATCACATTAAATGGAAATTTATTACACTCTCTAATTAAAAGGCAGAGATTAGCAGGATATAAAAACATAATCTAACTATATGTTGTCTACAAGAGACACCCTTTAGATTAAAAAACACAAATATTTTCAAAGTAAACAGATGGAAAAAGATATAGGTATACCATGAAAACAGTAATCAAAAGAGAGCTGGAGTGGCTATACTAATATTAGTATTATACTAATAACAATATCAAAAAATTGTTACTAGACACAAAGGACATTGTATAAAGGTAAAGGGTTAATCCATCAGGAAGATGTAACAATTCTAAACATATCTGAATCTAAGAACTCCAAAATACATGGAGCAAAAGCTGACAGAATAAAAGAAAGAAATAGACAATTCAACAATAATAGTCGAAGACTTCAATACCCCACTTTCAATACTGTATAGCACAACTAGACAGAAGATCAGCAGAGAAACAGAAGACACAAACAATTATAAACCAAGTAGACCTAACAAACATTTATACAATGCTTCCTCCAAAAACAGCAGAATGCACATTCTTCTCAAGTGTCCATGGAACATTCTTCAGGATAGACCACAAATCTAAAACAATTTTAAATAATTTTAAAAGATTGAAATGATACAAAGGATGTTCTGACCATAATGGAATGAAATTAGAAATCATAACAAAAGGAAATTTGAGAAATTCACATGTATGTGGAGATTAAAAGCAAAACTATAGAAAATAAATTACCATGCGAACACTAATCAAGTGTTAGTACCTATATTAAAATATAGGAGTGCCTATATTAAAATCAGAAAATGTAGACTACAGAGCAAAAAGAATTATCAGGGAAGTATCACATTACATAATGACAAAAGCGTCAATCCACCAAGAAAGCATACCAACTATAAATATGCATGCACCTAACAAAAGGGCTTCAAAATACATGGAGACTCAATATAGCAAAGATGTCAATTCTCCCCAAATTGATCTATGTGTGTAACGTGATTGCAACCAAAATCCCTGCAAGATTTTCTCTGTACATACAGACAAGCTGACCCTAAAATTCCTATGGAAATCAAAAAGATCCAGAATAACCAAAACAATTTTGAAACAGAAAAATAAAATTAAAGAAATCACAGCACACAATTTTAAGCCTTACTATAGAGCTCCAATACTACAGACAGCAGACAGTATAGTATTGATATAGATCTATGGAATAGAACTGAGGAAATGGGTCCACACATACATGACCAATTGAGCTTTCACAAAGGTTCAAAGGCAATTCAATGGAGTAAAAACAGTCTTTTCCACATGGTTGGAATAATTAGACACCTGTATGGAAAAATAATGAACCTCTCCTTAAAATCATGTCTAATGCAGAGATTAACTCAAAATTGTAAAACTATAAAATTTTTAGAAGGGAACATGGGAGAAATTTTTTTGACCTGGGGCTGGGCAAAGAGTCCTTTTACATGACACCAAAAGCACAATCTATTACAAAAAAAAAATGATCACTTGGAGTGATTCATCACAAGTAAAGCTTTTGCTTTGAGAAAGAGACTTTTAAAGAAAACAAAAAGACAAGCTACAGATTAGAAGAAAATATTTGCAAATCATATATTCCACAATGGACTTATATTTACAATATATAAAGAGCTCTTGCATAATAGATCTCCAAGGGCATTATCCTGAGAGAAAAAAAATCCCAAAAGGTTACTGTCCAATGCCATTTATATGATGTTCTTGAGGTGACAGAATTAAAGTGATAGAAAATAGATCAGTGGTTACTACATAAGTTAGAGATGAGGAAAGAGTGTGACTATCAAAGGGTAACACAAGGGAGTTCACTTGTGGTGATGGAACAGTCTGGTACCCTGATTTTCATGATGTGTATTCAAATCTACACATGTAATAAACTTCAGAGAACAAAACATGAAAAAGTACATGTAAAAATTAGTGAAATCGTAATAAAGTCTATATCTGAGTTAACAGTATTACGCCAGGGTCAATTTTCTGGTTTTGACAATGTACTATGGTTATGTAAAATATCATCATGGGGGCAATCTAGGTGAAGGGTACATAGGAATTCTCTGTACTATTTTCATAATTTCTTGTAATTTGTAAACTATTTCAAAATTAAAAATTGTATTAAAAGAACTCAACAATATGTAAACAGACAATCCAATTTAAAAATGGGCAAAAGACTTGAACAGACACTTTGCCAAAGAGGATACATATATGGCCAGTAAACACATAAAAAGATGCTCAACATCATTAGCTACTGTGGGAATGTAAATTAAAGTCATTGTTGAGATACCATTACACACCTATTAAAATGGCTAAAGTAAATATTGCTGACAATACCAAGTGCTGACCAGGATCTGAAGTGACAGCAACCCTCATCCATTGCTGGTGGGAATGCAAAATGGTACAGCTGCTCTGGAAAACCATTTGGCAGCTTCTGATAAAGTTAAGTATACACTTATCATATGACCTAGAAATCCTACATCTAGGCATTTATCCCAGAGAAATGAAAACTTATGGAACTTACGTTAACACAAAAACCTATACTCAATTGTGTATAGCATCCTTATTTGTAACTTCCCCAAAATGGAAACAACCCAAATGTCCTTCAACTTGAGAATGTAAGAACAAATTGTAGTACATTCAAACCATGGAATACTACTCGGCAATAGAAAGGAACACTCTATTCATACATGCAACGACTTGGATAAATCTCAAAGGCATTATGCTGAGTGAGAGAAGTCAGTCTCAAAAGGCTGCAACATTGTAAGATGCCATTTATGTGACATTCTGTAAAAGGCAAAACCATAGTGATAGAGAACAGATCAGCGTTGCCATGAGTTACGACTGGGATGCTACAAAGGAGTAGCAAGAGGAAGTTTTTTGAAGTGATTTCTGTTCTGTATCCTCATTTCGGTGGTGGTCACATGAATTTATAGATGTGTTAATAATCAAAAACCTGTACACCAAAAGAGTCTGTATGCTAACTAACTGTATGCTAATTTTAATAAAATTAACCTAATTATGCCAGTAATACTATCATTTCACAATCTAGAGATTTAAAACTAAGAGCACGTGTGCACATAGTGCTTACAAAGTACAGGCATTTTTCTAAGTATTTTACAAATATTAACCCATTTAATTTTCACAATAACCCTATGAGGTAAGTACTAGAATTCTCGCCATTGTACACACTGGGAAAGTGATACACATTGAGGTTAAACAATTTGTCTGAGATGACAGAGCTAGGAAGTGGTGGGGCTGAGATTGAAGCCACGCTTCAGTCTAAGCCCAGAGTCTCTGCTGTTAACTGTGAAGCTTTACCGTGTTCTATGCTATATGCTATGAGCTCTTTAGAAGATATTCTCTCCTCATTAATAAACCTATTTGAGGTACTTATTAACTGATACATTTTTAAGACAGCCCTTAAGATTTAAATTCAAATAACCAACTAGTCAGAAAGAGACAAAAAGAGGAAGCAAAAGAGCTATCTGTCATAATTTACACTTCACTTTCCCACTTACTATACTGATTAACACAGGTGGCTGGTTTCTTGCCATGAATTTTTTTGATCTCCTTGCATAAATGCATGCAATACCTGCTATTTAAATATAGACAAAAAGGAACCTTTCTCGGGGCTTCCCTGGTGGCGCAGTGGTTGAGAGTCCGCCTGCCGATGCAGGGGACGCGGGTTCGTGCCCCGGTCCGGGAAGATCCCACATGCCGCGGAGCGGCTGGGCCCGTGAGCCATGGCCGCTGAGCCTGCGCGTCCGGAGCCTGTGCTCCGCAACGGGAGAGGCCACAACGGTGAGAGGCCTGCGTACTGCAAAAAAAAAACAAAAAAAAAAAAAACAAAAAAAAAAACAAAGAAAAAACCCTTCTCATTCGCAAAATTGCTGAAGGAAGTTTGGGTTTCTTACAGTAGCTGGAGAAGCGGAGAAGGGAGAGTTTTTGAACTTCTTTGCTGGTATTAAAATTAATTTCTAAAGGCATGTAGGACAATGTTACTAAAAAGATTATTAGTTTATGCATTCTTGATTTGTGTTTGTTCCTACCACATTGCCTTTGCCTCCATTCAGAATAGTTGATGAAAACTCACACACGCCAAAGTGCTGAGCAAAGACAAAAAACAAGTAATACAAAATCTCTCCTTGGGGAAAAGAAAGAATAGATGTTAGAGAGGACCATGCTTAGTTATTGTTTTTGAAATAAATTTGACCAGAAAAATTAATTGGGTGGTGCTGTTTAAATCATACTGTCTCTTCAAGGTCTGATTTTACTTCGAGGGGAAAACAAAGCCAGATATGTTGTTTTGGGAAGGAAATGGATCCTGTGGGTTTTTATAGTTAGGATGCCTTTGGATCGTTTCCTTCTTTTATGTGTTCAAAATAAGTCCTAAATGAAGGGATAATTTCATGAAGTAGACAGGGAATGAGCCTGATTAGAGGTTAGGAAATGTATAAGAGCAAGAATGTATATAAGTTCATCGTTTAACAACCCCGGACACATTCAGTGACTATTCTCAAATCCACATTAACATACCACAGACAGCTGTACTTTCTAAGGTCCACCATTTGAGAATTAAACTGCCTGTTTATATTTCAAATGCTTGACTCTGCCAGTGACTGGAAAGTGTGAGGGCAGAAGTGCACCAGGGGCCAGGAAGGAGGAGGGAGGTTCTGATGAAAACTGGGAGGAGAGTGTGATACATTTGCTATTCATTCAACTAACAGGCACTGAGCACCTGCTAAGTGCTGGGCAATGCCCCAAGGGCAGGACAGAAGTTGAAGGAATATGCAGTGAACACATACTGAAGGGCTTTGTATTCTATGCCAAGGAGTTTTACATTTTATGTCTTTTGTTTAAACACAAATAATCCATGTTTACTGTACAATATTTTAAGAATACAGAAAACAAAATGTTAAAAAAAAACCCTGTAATTCCACCACCCAAAGCTGCACGCTCTCTCTTTGTGTCTGTGTCTGTCTTTCCCTCTTTCTAGATAGATAGATATGTCTCTCTTTACATCTGTTGAGAGAAATATGTGTACACTCTTCCTCTCTCTCTCTCTCTCTCTCACACATACACACACACAGAGGGTTCTTCTCACTTAAAAAATATAGAATGACTATTCATATCATTAAATCTTCTTCAACAACATTTTTTAATAGCTGCATAGGATTCTATCATATTGATATTTCATAATTTAACCAGTCCTTTATTGCTTGTTGTTTCCTATTTTTGCAATTATAGTAGCGGTTATTTTTGAAATGCAATCATATTTGCATTCCGTGACAGCTGTTGTCCAGAAACATGGCAGTTTCAGGCTGCCCCAGGGTAGAACTGCTAAATAGAAAAGGAAGAGTAGAAGATCATTGAATGATAAATAAGGAGAGAAGTTGGGCATTTTGTGGAAAAAAAAAAAAAAGGATTCATGTAAGGCGGTTCCTACTAGAGAGAGAATAGTAAGAGGGAGGAAAGGCTCTGTCCATGCTGTGGGCGGGCCCTGGTTAAGTTATTCACTCAAAAAAACTTTATTGAATGCCTACTGAGAACATATGAATCAACTCAGACTCTGGATCCTAGAATAACCTAACCAAGGTTTCCAATATGATTTCCTATGCAAGCTATCATCAGTCAATGGTTCACTTGAGGCATCTGACCCTTGACAAAGAACTGACTGGCCATGGTAGCTAGATGATCACCTACATTTCCCAAGTTCTATTTCCATATTAAGTTAAATCATCAGAAAGCCAAGTACCTGGACCATATTATCTCAGCCTCCAAAGAAATGTCTAAACTGAATTACGATTTAATATTACATTCTCACCCTTTATGTACAAGGTCGATACAGGAATTATCCATTTCAACAGGGTTGTTGTTCCTTCGCAAAACTGTAGTTGAAGATTCTGATATAATCTATTATCTCTCACAGAAGGGTCCATATAATAAATTTCATGATAAAAGTTGTCTGGGTAAAAGAAGTATACATATTTTTTTCTACAGTAACAATAAAAACTATACAAGCCAATGTATCTTCCTGTTTACTTTTTGCTGCTAGGAAACAGACTGTTGGATTGGTCTGTCCAAATACTTCATGGCATCCACCCTTTCTGGTTCCTTTAGTTTGTCTCCTTCGTTTTTATGTTTTAAAGGTCCTATGTTTATACTGTTTAATTTTGCACCACTACCTCAGATCCTTTTGAAGGTATATGGAATGAAAAGAATCTTAAATAAATCTGTCACTGAAAGCTTTTAACAACTGGGCCACATGTTACTAAAACCTGGCTCAATGGTTATCAATATCTGATGGGGGCTGTGAGACTTGATATTTGTTAGGTGATAGTTTTTTTTTCTTTGTTTTTTTTCTTTTTTTGCGTTACGCGGGCCTCTTACTGTTGTGGCCTCTCCCGTTGCAGAGCACAGGCTCCGGACGCGCAGGCTCAGCGGCCATGGCTCACGGGCCCAGCCGCTCCGCGGCATGTGGGATCTTCCCGGACCGGGGCACGAACCCTCATCCCCTGCATCGGCAGGCGGACTCTCAACCACTGCGCCACCAGGGAAGCCCCTAGGTGATAGTTTTGATCGTGGTGTAATTAGTCTCCATGTGATTAATGTCTTGAAATGTGCCATTCTAATTCGTTTTCGTAACATATAAATGTACACATGCAAGTGCTAATGATGTAGCATCTCAAGATGACTAAACCTCTAGAGAAATCTATAACTCCCATCTTTAATGAATATAACACTGAGCTGTTCCTTTTCTGTGCAGAAAGCAGTAAAGAATGGAACGAAGCCAACTCAAAATTGTATGAATGTGCTCTTCTCTCTTCTCTACCTCTGATCTGAAGAGAAATGACTTACAGTGAAACCTACTTAAAACCCTTCAATGGCTCTCCACTTAAAAAGAGTTTTTATCTTTGGGATAAAGTCCAACGGCTATGGTAAGATGTTCATGCTAGCTTAAGTAAAAAAGGCAAATTACAGAACAATATGATCTCAATTTTATCACACATACACAAATAAAACAGACCAAAAATGGGCACTGAAATTGACAATAGGGTTAAAAATTATTCTTTTTTTAAATCAGTATATTCTTATTTTTCTAAAATAAGCATGTGGGGGGCTTCCCTGGTGGCGCAGTGGTTGAGAGTCCGCCTGCCGATGCAGGGGACACGGGTTCGTGCCCCGGTCCGGGAGGATCCCATGTGCCGCGGAGCAGCTGCGCCCATGAGCCATGGCCGCTGGGCCTGCGCGTCCGGAGCCTGTGCTCCGCAACGGGGGAGGCCACGGCAGTGAGAGGCTCGCATACCGCAAAAAAACAAAACAACAAAAAAAGAATCCGCCTGCCAATGCAGGGGACACGGGTTCGAGCCCTGGTCTGGGAAGATCCCACATGCCACGGAGCAACTAAGCCTGTGCGCCACGACTACCAACACTGCACTTTAGAGCTCGCGAGCCACAACTACTGAAGCCCGTGCGCCTAGAGCCCGTGCTCCGCAACAATAGAAGCCACTGCAATGAGAAGCCCGCACACCACAACGAAGAGTAGCCCCTGAGTAGCACCACAACTACAGAGTAGCACCACAACTACAGAAAGCCCATGTGCAGCAACGAAGACCCAACACAGTCAAAAATAAATAAATAAAATAAATTTATTAAAAAAATAATAATAAAATAAAATAATGTGTTAGTTCTGTCATCAGGAAAAGAGAATCATTCTTCTGAACGGTTCAAATATTCACATATTCCAGAAATTAGAGACCCCACTGGAGGCATGATGGAGCTGGTAGAATACTATAAGCCTCTCCCTTTAGATTGAGTGCACCTGGGCTGTGAGAAGACACATGATACCCACAAAGTGTCACAGCCAATGAATGGCAGAACTTAGAACAGATCCAAGGCTCCATCCAGTACAGTGTTCTGATGCCCCAGCTACCTGTCTGAGCTCTGGCAAGACACTAAGGACTTAGCCTTTAGGGGCCAGGCTAAGCTACAGGACTCGAAGATTTCTTCCAACTTTAAGAGTCTATGAAATACAATCTGGCAATACAGCCTTCTCTCGGGTTGGAAGCCCTAGAGTGAGACAAAAGAGAAACAAATAAAAAGTATTTTTAAGGCAAAACAATTTTCAAAGACAGAATCATTTTTGGACCTCTGGAAGGGACACAGTCCTAGAATTCAATACTTTTTTTTGTTAATTTCAGATTGTACATCTTGCTTGCTTAAAAATAACATTTCTACCTAAATGAAGAAAATATGGCAGATAAAGAGAGATCTTTTGGCTGGCCTCCTGACCCCTTGGTCCAGAGCTTATTAACGGATATGTTGGGAGATTGATTTTTATTCAGGGACTAGGAGTTGGCTTGAGCTTTCAAATTCCACCTCTTTCCTTCCAATAGAATGGTCTTTCCTTTTAAAAGCTTCGAGCCTCTGAGCTGAGGCTACACAAAGCCTCAGTCAGATCAGTTTATTGTTTTTTTTAAGTGAGGGAATGGTGATAAATCAAAGGTAACTTTTGGACCATCGGCTCCCAATCCCTAGTCACAAGACAAATGATGGTGACCAAGAGACATCCTCCCTAAACTCCTGGCTGAACATGGAGTCAAGTATGCAGTACAGACTTTTTGTTTTGGGGAGATAGCACAGCTTCAGGACCATACTCTTGCAGACAACAGAAATAGTAATAATGGTGACGACTGTAGTGCTTTGTCCTCTCAGCAGCAACTCCCAAAGATGGGCCAGGCCAACAGTTCTTTAGAGGACCTCTTGGCCTTGGTCTGTGTTGGGAGATAATTCTCCATGAAACTCCTGTGTTTCTGCATATCTTGTGAACAGAAGCACTGAGTGCCTTTGTTCTGGAATATCTTTTCGAGGATGTTTGTGTAGCAAACAGCCTTGGAAGACAGAGATAAGTGTCTAACTCTGAAGGAAAGAGCAGGTTTGCTTAGAAGATACAGCTGAGTGTGGTCGAGTATAATGAAGATAATGTCTCTCCCTGGAGCAAAGGGCTGCTGTACTTACTGTCCATTATAAAAGATTTGAGCTCCCTAAATTCAGGGTTCCTCTCCTGTAATTCAACCCACTGAGCATGCAGCTATCACCTGGCTGTCTTCACATCATCTTGGGGGTACTGGGACTCAGAGGGCCAGGGTAAAAATGCTGACACCCTGGCCACTGCCGTGAGGAATGAACTGTTCTTCGTCTCTGATCCAGGAGTCTTGCGCCTCCTGCCAGCAAGTCAAGTAAAAATTCGACCCATCACAGTTCTTAACAATCTGCACTCCCTGTGACTGGACTCCTATAAAATCCATGGAAGCAATTAGGAAGAAAGTACAGAACCTGCAGCCTAAAGGTTAAAGGACTGCTCGTGGCTCAAGATAGTCATCGTGACATAACAACTGCGGGTGTTTTTGACAATTAACTACTTTAGTTGCAACTGGGGCCACAGGGTCACAAAACCTCATCAGTGCTTGATTTGGGGCCACAGTGATAAAAGAACAGGTTTAGACCTAACCCAACATGTCTTCAAGGGCAGGTTTAGACAGAAGCTGAATTGCCTTATGAAGTACCTCCTTGGAAGAATCAAAAAGTCCAGTCACTGATCAGTTCTGTACCTGGGAGAGCTTTGGTTTAACTCTCAGCCTGAACACCAACAAGTCTTTTTTGACACTGTTCAATTTACATAGTATCAATGTTTAAAAAATAAAATATTCAGAATAACTAATTCATTGCAGAGGGTTTCTGGAGGGTTTTTTTTTTCCAGCTCATTACAAACCATACAATATGCCAATGTATTCTTTTAGTGCAATTATGCAGAAGAAATACAATGCATGACTGGACCCCTTCATTCAGCAGTGGCCATGTTCCAAAAACTAACTGAGAAAGATGTTACTTCCACTCCAAAAAACAAACGGTAATTCTTAAATGCCTACAGAAAGCCGAACGGCTTTTTAGAATTACTGGATTATTGCTTTACTATTTTAAAAATTCAGTAATTACATCTTAGCTGGGGGGTTACAGTATTCAGAATATAGCACAGTAGTAGCCCACTTCTTTCCATCCTAAAAAATAACCCCACTTTTCATTTATGAGCATTGTTATCTGTGTAACTAAAATGACTCATAATTTGTTTTTTCCTGAAATGATAGGTTATACTCAGAAATCCTCATCTCTATTTTTAAAAAGGAAGGGAGATGGGAGGGATGCTCCCATCTTCACCTCCATGTCTAGCAAATAAGCCAAGGTTCCCCACCGTCTTTGCCTCAAAGGGTCCCCAAAGTACTTGTCGAAGCAGATGTTATGTGAGACTCACGCTGAGTACTTGAGTCTTTCTGCTCCCTGAACACGTTAACTTGACACTTGGAAATATTGTATTTGAAAGTTATTGTCACACATAAGTTTCTTAAATATTTCTGATAGAAAAGAGAACCACATGGTATCAATGAAAACAATAGTTTAATTAAATTTTATGTACAGAAAAAGCTTTCATTTTCCCACCCCTTATACTCCTGGTTGTTGTGCAAATTTATTCTTCAAATGGGAATTCAGACGTTTGCTGTATCTGTCAAAGCCACAACTATTTTTGCTCCTGGCCTAACTGAAGCACTAAAGTTAAAGCAGTGCAAAGGGCATAACTCTGTGGAGTCTGCTCCCCAACTCCACCCACCTTCTGCAAAGAAAGCAGTAGAAGCCTTTTTACCAGGTCCTCTCTAAGTCCCTTAGTGGGAGGTGGCAGAAGCAGCTCCAGTGGGATGACGGGGAAAGATTATTGATCCAGGGCTAAGGGAGCTGACTTCAGCGGGCAGCTATCTGATTCACACATACATTGGCCAAAGACCAGCTTTGAAGGACAAAGTTCCAGCAGGGGAAACAGGTAAGGATAGCGTAGTACTAACTCGGAATAGCTTTATTTCTCAGAGCTGAGTTTCTTCGGATGAAAATCCCCCACCCTCATCCCATGCCCATATACAAACACATCACCATCAGTATCAGGACCATCTGCCTTTCCTTTCTGGAGATTGTGCTGGGAGGTCCTTACTGGGAAAACAAACAAGAGGAAGCTGGATTTGCAGAACCTGGTATTTGAGTCGTACCTCGCCTAGCCCCGAAGCATTTTTGGCTCCCCCTTGTGGGGAGAAGCTGTATTAAAGCGCACCTTGTGTGAGGACCCAGGAGTTAACCTTTATCAGGAGAGTCAAAATCCTGGGAGAATATACTTATTTTCATTAAGTTAAAGGAATCAAGAGGGTGCTTGGGTGAAGGCAAATGAGTCATCAAAATCTTTGGGGTGATTCTCAATCTCACAACTAATATTGGTCCTTTGTTCCCCAATTTTAAAAATATACATCATTTGAGATATCTCAGAACACAAAGCAGTCATGTGTATCTACTGGCTAATGATGATTAGAAATGTGGCTACAAACACTAAAATAGAGAGAAAACAATGAACTACATTTTACTTGACCTAGACCCTAGTCCCAGCTCTGTCCTAAGCTAACTGGATGAAGTTTGACAAGCCACTTAGCTGCTTTAGATCCTTTTTTTCCATAAATGATGATAACAGCTTTCATAGATACTTCACTGAACTGTTGAGAGTTTCAAGTTAGAGAGGATACCAAAGTATTAAAAAAAGCTATAGTGTCTTGTATCGAGCATATGTATATTGATAGACAACATATATGACCTAGAGTTCCCTCTAACTTAATGAGTCTAGGCAAAATTATCTTCTCTATGAAGGCATACAGCTAGCAACCATTAAGGTGAGGCTGAGGGGTGGGGGAGGGGCCACAGAGAGGTCCTGAGTAAGACAGTCTTCAATCCCAACTTGAACCGATCTCTCTTTCACTGCGTGATGGGAGCTTCAGTGTCCTCATTTCTAAAATGGGGTTAAAGATAGTAGCATCTTTTCCATCGAGCTGCTGTGTTAAATGAGATAATGCAGATAGACCACTTAGCACAGTATTGTCGTCATCGTTGCCGTCACCACTCTTTCCTTCTCCTTTGACAGAGGTTTCAGTCTAAGCATATCAGAACCAGTGCATTATATGGAGAGTATATAGGTCAAAAGAGAAAGCTGGAATTCTGCTGAGGTTGGAGAAAGGAATCGTTGCAAAGGGCCACATTGTGAAGTACCCAATAAAGGAATTTTTTTCTTTTTTGGCTGCGTCGGGTCTTCGTTGCTGCATGCAGGCTTTCTCTAGTTGCGGCGAGGGGTGGCTACTCTTCATTGCGGTGCACGGGCTTCTCATTGTGGAGGCTTCTCTTGCTGCAGAGCACGGGCTCTAGGTGCACGGGCTTCAGTAGTTGCAGCGCATGGGCTCAGTAGTTGTGGCGCATGGGCTCTAGGGTGCACGGGCTTCAGTAGTTGTGGCTCGCAGGCTCTAGAGTGCAGGCTCAGTAGTTGTGGCGCATGGGCTTAGTTGCTCTGCGGCATGTGGGATCTTCCCAGACCAGGGATCGAACCCATGTCCCCTGCATTGGCAGGTGGATTCTTAACCACTGCACCACCAGGGAAGTCCAGGAATTTTTTAAAAGGCAAAGCTTTGTTCCCATCCTGATGATGCCTGTGATTGTGGGCCCCTTTTGTTAGAACTGGACATTGAGATGTCAGGGAATACTTGACAATGACTCTCAGACATCTCTTTTGGTTCATAAATAAGCGCTTGAAACATCCCTTAAATATTATAACTATATATATATCCCATTTTATCCTAATGCACCTATACTTTAAAAATTTTATCAATTTATTTTTACCAGTGTGGCATTACACTACCCTTAAAAGCATAAAGATACCTATAGATAGAGATTTCATAATGCATATATTCATTCAGCAAACACTCCAGTGTTTACTTCATGCCAGACATCAGGTTAGGCATGGGGTTAAAAAGGCAATGAGAAGCTGGCTCTACTCTCAGGGAGTTCACAGTCCAGTGATGAGTCATCCAGAAAGGGGGTTCAGGAAGGGCAAAGGTGGCCGGTTATGTTTTAAACATGTTCAGTTTGCAAGGCCTTTAGATAGCTGTTTGTAATGACAGACGTCTAGGCTGAAACTATGTATGTGAGTCCTCGGCAGTAAGCACCTGTGAAGTCACCCAGGTACACTGTATACAATGAGAGCAGAAAAGCAAAGATGAGCCCCTTGAGGAAACATGCTGAAAGGGTAAACTGATGAAAGGAATCCATGAAAGAAAGAGATAGACAAAATAGAGGCAAAGAGTAAAGAAAACAATCAGGAGAGAATGCCAGTCCAGAAATTATATAAGGAGCTTCTATATAGAAATCAATAAGATAGAAAAGCAGTAAGTGCTATTACTGTCATGATTATTCCTGTTTTCAGTACTCGGAGGGTTTTTCCTCATTCTCATGGATGATGCAGTAGCCAGCCTCCAAGGTGGCCCTCAATGATGCATATCTCCTGGTATCTGTGCCCTGGTACAGTCTCCTTCCAAAATGAATCAGACCCGGCCCTGCCTGACCAAGAGAATACAGCAGAGGTGATAATGTATGACTTCCAAGTCTAGATCAAAACAGGCACTGTGGATTCTAACTTGGTCTCTTGGCTCATTCATTCTACGAAAAGCCAGCTACCATGTTATGAGGACATTCAAGCCAACCTACAGAGAAGCTCACGTAGAGGAACTGAGACTCCCCACTGTATACAGGCGGCACCAATTTGCCAGCCATGTGACTGAGCCATCTGGAAATATATCCTCCAGCCCCAGTCAAGCTTTCAGATGAATGTAGCCCCAGCCAACATCTGACTGCGATCCCACTAGAGACCCCCACTCGGAACCATTCACCTGAGCCATCCCCCAATCTCTTATCCACAGAAACCATGGGAGATAAATTGTCATTGCTGTTTTAAGCAAGTGAGTTTGGAGTGATTTGCTATGCAGAAATAGATAACTGTACAAATGTTTCCCTCTTCTAAATCTAAGCAACAATTTTTAAAAATCTGGAACACTGTAGTGGGAACCATACATTTCCTGGTATGAAAAGTTGCTTCCACAGTCATTATTGGTACATTTCAGTATCCCCCCCCCATCCTTTATGTCAGTTACTATCTTAACACTACATGAACTACATGGCTGTTGCCGGGAGTCATTCCTTGGTTTATACATCCTTTTAGCAAGAGATGAAGTCCTAAGTAATAGATGGCACAGAAGACAATCATCATAAGAAAGCTAAAAGAATAATCCCCATATCTTCCAAAAGAGGGGCTTTGACTGGCAAAATACACTTTTGAAAAAAGACAAGTTAACCATGACATCTAAGGCCAGCAGAACCTTAAAAAGTGACTGGATGGGCTTCCCTGGTGGCGCAGTGGTTGAGAGTCCGCCTGCCGATGCGGGGGACACGGGTTCGTGCCCCGGTCCGGGAAGATCCCACATGCCGCGGAGCGGCTGGGCCCGTGAGCCATGGCCGCTGAGCCTGCGCGTCCGGAGCCTGTGCTCCGCAACGGGGGAGGCCACAGCAGTGAGAGGCCCGCGTACCGCAAAAAAAAAAAAAAAAAAAGTGACTGGATCCACCTGGTGAGTTGATTATACTTGTTCTCCATAAGAAAGTGTATGAGGAGGCCATACTAACCATACAAACCCAGGGATGACTGTACAGGAGCCTAGGTCAATGGAAGACCAAGCATAGATATTTGTGAGACCTTATTTGGTAAATCCACTTTGCTTCCGGAAAAAAAAAGGAAAAAGGAAAAACATCAGAGCTTATTTTTCACATTCAAAGGGAGGTAAAACTTATTTCACAAAACCCTCTACTCTTCCTGCCTCCCTTCCCCCTCAGGCTTATGGAAGGTGGGGAAAAGACGGAAAGACACGGCTTACTTGCAAGAGTAGCAGCGTATAAAGAACAGTTCTGATGTTTAAATATTTGGTCCTACTTTACACCACATGCCCCCACCATGTTCACTGCAGAAAGCAATAGTCACTGAAGATAAAGGGTAAGGAAGCCAGTGAGACTACTGGAAGAAACTATAGAAAAAAATGACTAATCCAGGGTCAAACCGTGAGGGTCCTGGCTCAGAAGGCAAGAGGTTGTAGGCAACAGTGGACGGAGCATAAGTTCCAAGTCCCTTTTTTGCACTCCTCTTACATTGTTCCTTGTTGGAGCTAGGATGCAACCTTCCAAGTTTAGACAAATGACTCCGCTTGTATATGCTAATTTCAAATCAATAAGGTGCTGCTCAGGAGAAACAACAAGCTGAGACTTAATAATAGATCAGATGAGGTGAAAGGGGAAGTCAGGCCTGAAAGGAGCTGAAAACTGTGAGAAAAAGGACAAAAGTCCAAAATAAAGCATGGGGAGTGCATAACTACAGACTAGTGAAGTCCTGCTGACTTAAAATGATGAGAAATAGGTCTGGGGTACCAATGTGCCTGGCCGAGGACAGAAGGTCGGGGTTTGTATGAAAGCTTTTCTTTCTTCAAAGATGAGGGGAGTGGGCTTCCCTGGTGGCACAGTGGTTGGGAGTCCGCCTGCCGATGCAGGAGACGCGGGTTCGTGCCCCGGTCCGGGAAGATCCCACATGCCGCGGAGCGGCTGGGCCCGTGAGCCATGGCCGCTGAGCCTGCGCGTCCGGAGCCTGTGCTCCGCAGCAGGAGAGGCCACAACAGTGAGAGGCCTGCGTACCGCAAAAAAAAAAAAAAAGATGAGGGGAGTCTAGGAAAAGTTCTGCCTTTGACAAGAATAATAGAATAAAACTAGAAAGAGAAAGTCCACTTCTTAGATACTCAGGAAAAGAAGATCCAAGTCTGAGATCTATGTGGGTCCCGGTAGCTGAACATAAATACCTAGTACCTTCAGGACTCCTTCAGAAGTCTCTGTTTAGTTGAATGCCATACTCCCTAGAGTTCAGGAGACTGTGGTAGAAGTGACCCTAGGAGAATTCTTTTTTTCTTTTGGGCCGAGTCACACCACATGTGGGATCTTCGTTCCCCGACCAGGGATCAAACCCACGCCCCCTGCATTGGAAGCGCGCAGTCTTAACCACTGGACTGCCAGGGAAGTCCTAGGAGAACTCATAAATATTTGTTAATGTTCATCAAAATAAGACAATAGGGGCTTCCCTGGTGGTGCAGTGGTTGAGAGTCCGCCTGCCGATGCAAGGGACACGGGTTCGTGCCCCGGTCCGGGAAGATCCCACATGCCACGGAGCGGCTGGGCCCGTGAGCCATGGCCGCTGAGCCTGTGCTCCGCAACGGGAGAAGCCACAACAGTGAGAGGCCCGCGTACCGCAAAAAAAAAAAAAAAAAAAAAAGACAATAAAAACAGCACATTAAGTAAAAATAATATCAATGATATTTGGTAAATGGGCACTAAAGTATGCCTTACAGTTAACTTTTATTTATCATTATCTGCTGACTGCAGGCCTTCCAGGATCTTCTGCCTGCATGGTTTGAGTGAGAGCCTTGTAAATTCACTTTTCTATACTACAAATAAAATTTTAAGAGAAATTTTTTCCTTCCTCTATCTAAATGTTTTGATTTTGAGTCCCTAGATAACAGTCCCTAACTCACAACTGAGAGTAAGTGGAGATTTCTATAATCTTGATCCAAAATTCTTGAGATGGTGGGAAAAATACATAGATGGAAGTCCGTACAGGCTGTAATTTTGAATTCAGACTTAGGGAGGGATTACTGTATACACCATACCTAGAGTGAAGTGAACAAAATGTGGCCTAGCAAGGATTTTTTTTTTTTTTTTGGCTGCGTTGGGTCTTCGTTGCTGCACGTGGGCTTTCTCTAGTTGCAGCGAGGGGGGCTACTCTTCGTTTCAGTGCGTGGGCTTCTCATTGCGGTGGCTTCTCTTGTTGCGGAGCACGGGCTCTAGGCACACGGGCTTCAGTAGTTGTGGCACGCGGGCTCAGTAGTTGTGGCGCACGGGCTTAGTTTCTCCGCAGCATGTGTGATCTTCCCGGACCAGGGATCAAACCCGTGTCCCCTGCATTGGCAGGCGGGTTCTTAACCACTGCGCCACCAGGGAATTCCCCTAGCAAGGATTTTTTTTTTTTAACCTCACATGCTACTTCTAAAGTATCTGACAAGTTTAGGCTCTTAAGCAGTTTAAAAGCTTCCTCAGGCAATCTTGTTTACAAATTAACAGAATTCTGAATTGAGGTCCAACTGCTTTCTTTTTAAATAACTTCAAATACAGGCTAACTTTAACACATATGGAAATAATTCTCCTCCCACCCCAATGATACACTGGACCTCAAAGACATAACTTTTCTTTTGGGAGCTACTGAATAATTCTTGCCAGAGATTCAGTTTCCAATGGCACTGTTCTGAAGTGAATGACAAATACTCCAATATTTATACACGACCTGGCTAACGAAAATACATATTTGTTTTCTCCAGTACTTTTTCCATATTTCTCTCCAAAGACCTGAAGGGATGGTTTGGTTTTGCAGTCATCATAAATTTATTATACTGAACTTGTGACCCAGTCTGGATGAGAACCAGAATGATATCCAACATGAAAAGGCAGAATTCACTCAGTTCTGCAAAACTGCGCTCTTTCAGAAAATCCTGAAAAATGGCCCCTTTTACTTTCTTTACATTGTTCTCCTCTCTAAGTGCCAACAAAATGTTTTATTTTTATAGTTAACCAGCTCTAATAAATACATACTATATTGTTTTTGTGCCTATGAGTTACAAATGAATAATTCTAAGATTTGATATCACAAGATTCAATATCATTTTCTCAAACAAAACTTCATCACTTAAACTAGTTTTGCCTATAGAACTCATTCTGAAGCTTCCATTACACAAACTGCTCCTTATGAGAACTAATACATAACAGACTTTTTTAAAAAAGGCTGACGCCTTAAATGTTCTTTATTTTGAAAACTCTGGTATGTGACCCTTCCAGTCACAAAGCAAAGAAAAAGCCAAGAGTACCTAATTTAAGTGGATTTATAGAATCAAATTTTATGTGTGTGTGTGTATATATATATATATATATATATATATATATATATATATATGTATACACACTGAATATATGCATATGACATAAGATAAAGACAGACATCCAGCAAGGCAAAACCCATAAAATGTTTCAAGATGAAACGATATAATTATACATCATACCACATATAGGGCATTTCTCTACCATTTGCCATCTGTAATAAGAAGTATTTTTATTTCCCTCACCAAAGGCGATATTTTATCCTCTCTTACTTCAGAGTGGGCATAAATACCTTCAGGGAAAAAAAAAGAACACTTTAAAAGCTGATTCCTGCTTGAATATTTATTTCTCTGCCATAATTTTCATTATTCAGGAAGGATATCTTATATGAATTGTGGATTTCATATGCTCTCAGTTTCAGATACCACTGTATATGCACTCACTGAAAGTAGAAATCCAAATGCCTATATAATGGTTTTATAAATGGAACAAGTTGGCTTAAACTGAAACAATTTTAGGAGACTTTTCCATTGCCTACTTGCCATGACAGCTCTCCAGCTCGAGGCTTTTGAATCTGAAATAAAGATCTTTTACAGCAACAGTTAGCATAGACACATATCTACAAACAGGAAATTTTTCATAAGTCATGCTCAAAAATAAGAATGAACTGTTTTCCAAACTAGAATGAGTTAATACTCAAGACTGTGCCTACTTAGAGAGAAAAGCACAATGCAGAGTACCTGACTTGTTGGACGGGAGTCAGAATCAGGATTAACATTATGTGCTTCCTTATTTCTCTGATGCCTGCTTCTATTAATGTACAAAAGAAGTTGATCAAAAGAAAGGAGATTTGTATTAAAAACACCAGTGAGAAGAGACAAAAGACACAGCTACTCACAGAGACAATGTGTGTCTGATTGTTTTATTCTGAAAATGGAAGCATAGATTAACAAAAGAAAATCAATGCTGCCAGTTGAATGAAGGAAGAGAGGGGGTGTCATTTCAAATACATGAAATGATAGAAAAAGGAAAAGGAAATAGTTTCTGTATTTCCTACACAAGGTCAGTCAGTATTAATAAAAACAAAGGTGGAAAGAGATGTTGCCAATCATTATTGCAGAAACATTCATGACAACCAAGAATTCAAAATTAGTTCAGGCTAACCTAAATCAGAGTCCACTGACACTTCATGGCCACAGATTTTATGCTTGTTTTGGGGGGGAAAGAAATATGGGGTGGTGGTAACAGAAGAGGCTGGAGCAAGGGGGGGTTCAAGGAACAAAAAGAAGGAAGAATTTGTTACCTTAAAAAAAATCCATCATAGCCCTGCTTCCTAAAAGATTCTATGGTATTCCTCCCATACAGCTCACAGATGCAGAAGGGTAATGGACTGGAAGATGAACTAGGAGATACACAATCTTCACATAAACCAACTGAAGTGGTCATACCAAACAAAAGCAGCACTGAAGCATGCACACTGATAGACCGCAAGAATATCAATGCTGATCACATTCCCAGAGGAAACTGAAATCAATTGGAAACAGGTAAGAAATCCAACATTTCCAGTGACACTGATGAATTTCTTCAGGGATGTCATGACAATTGTAAGGTTCAAAGGCACACCCTTCCTTTATGGTATATTATCCCTGTAAGATCCATGTGGTCCCATAACCAGCAAGGTAAACGTCAGTGTTTGGGGGGAAAGGAGGGCTGATACATTGTAGCACTTAACATGATGACTCACACGCTCTCTAAGTATCTGTGGGAGGAAGGAAAGATGTATAGAATAAAGAGGTTTAGAGAAAAAGAAGATCATCAAAAAGTTGGGGAGTAAGGTTCGTAAGTAAAGGTAATGATAGAATTATTTAAGCTTAGATAAAATGGGAAAAACATTTAATAAGTCTTCCAGGATATTATACACATGGCTGATCTCCACCTCTGCTGAAGACAGAACAAGATGAAATGCCACTTAAATGAGTTAGGTTAAATATAAAGAAGGCTTCTTGTCAAATGCTTGAACAGATTACTAAGGGAAACTGAAGATATCTTAAAATAAAATGTATTCTCACCTAACCAAGATAAACTAGGCTGGACAACAGATTAAATAAGTTCACTGCAGTTCCATATGGCTCTGATAAATTTCTGACCAATTCTAGTAAGAACTCTAAAATTGAAATACAAAGAGACCATGGAGGTACACGTTCTTTCCAATCACGGTACTTAACATCTATCCTTATCTGTCAACATATAACAATAATATGCCCATAATTCACCATAACTTTCTAATAAAGTTTAATACCAGCATTCAGCTCAAGAGGTAACCATTTCTATTTCATTGACCTTTCTTTTTCTTTTTTTTTTTTTGTAAGCTCCCCTCAACCACTTTCAAATCTTTTCCATCTGGCAAAAAAGTAACAGAAAAATCTCATTTCCTGTGCCCAGCCTGTCTGATCCTTGCCGGAGACAGGACCCACTTAACTGTCACCTGATCCTTTGGTACAGTCCTCACCTGATCTCCCTACCCCCACTCAATGGTAACCTCAACCACTCCTAAACTTGTAGAGCTCTCTGTTTACCTCTCTTACCACATTTGACAAATTCTATCTTGGATTATTACTGGTCTGTGTCTTCTCTTTCCTGTGAGACTAGAAGCCCCTTGAGGGCAGAGCTTATGGCTGACTCATCTCAGGATCCCTATGACTCCAAGGAAACTGCCCGGGTACTGAAATTTAATGAGTTGGAACTACAGCCCTCTCCTAGATTTAAAGACATGGTTACCTAATCAACAGTTCACTGACAGGAATTTACTTAATTATCTATTTCTTTCAAGTCTGGATTGTTGTCCAAAATATTGTATTGGATAAAATCAATAACCTTTTACTTTGAGCCCTGAGATTAAACTCTAAGATACTAAAATTCTATTCACTGGATATGTTCTTCTTTATGGTCTGACTTATGTGTGTTTGTTTATTTTTTTTAAATAAAGCTAGCTGTGCTCTTCCTTACAGCTTAAGATGAAAAAAAGGTTCAAACTTTACTGCTCAAACCCAGCAAATTCACAGGATTCTCATTAGCTTCTCCACAGTTGCTTATAAAATGATTTGAAAAGTGAAGGTTCAGAACTTCACACAATTATCAGAACCTCCAAATCTTGGGAAGTACCCTGAAGAATGAAAAAAGGTCACTACTGTCCAATTTCTGAGGGGGGAGGAGATCCATAGCTAATATCACTCTACCAAATATAGATGTGGTATTTACTCGGTAATCCTTACAATACCTGCCAGCCTCAGTCAAAAACCTCCAACTTTAAGTACAAAGAAATGCTAGCTGAGCTGAGCAGAATCGTGCAAAAGCTCCATTTAAGTACAAGCACAATGATCATGCAACTTCAGTATGTATTTGGTGAGTTCATTTTCCCTCACCAATGGCAACTCCGCAGCTTAGGGGCCCAAGCCCAACAATGGACTCTGGATGAAAACAGTCTTCTTCTAGTTCACCTTCTTCTTTCCTTGGGCAGAATCTCCAGTTAGGAGTGAAACAGTGATACCATTCAGGACTAAAAGTGAACTTTCATTTGTCAAAAGGAGTTATTCCAAAATTCACCCCTCAGAGATGCCACTCCTCATTTATTCTCAGCTATCCTCCAGAGAGACCTTTACCCTGGCCGACATGAATACCTGTTCAAAATGGATACTTCTCAAACGTGACTTCTAATTTTGCCAAGGCTTTACATAAATTCTTGCTAAATAAAACCCCATAATGCACATCACTCCAATTACAGCATCAAAGAGTTTTTCTTCACTTGTGTTTCAAAATCAGTGGATTACTTAGCTCATTAGATACTGCACCACTACCCCACCCTCCTGGTAAACCACTTCATATTTTACCTACTTTCCAAATTCCCAGTACACTGGTTATAGTGAAGATTGCATGGGTTTTGTACAATCAATCTTGTTCTCTCCACTGAAAAGCTATCCCCCCACACCTTGCTACTCTCTCTGAAGTGGGCCTTATTTCTTCCAATTATTTCACTCTATTACTCTAAAATCTTTCTCCTTTACTGATTCATTTCCAGTGACATTAATATAAGTTCTACTTTCCCTACCTGTTGTTTTTTCTCCCCCCATACACGGCTTCATCCTTATTTGCATGCAAATCCATGATCAAATCAGCTACACATTTTCCTTTTCTGTTTACATCCCTGCAGATTGTCACGATTCTTCATTGTTTCTACTGTAATCCAACTCTGAGTACTTTTCAGCAAATTTCAATGTCATGCATCTCCCTAAGATTTCTAAATTGCTCATATCATTTGGGCTTAAAAGCATAGCTAGAAGAGAATTCAAACATTAGAAATAACTTCTTGACCATGAAAGAGATTTAGACTTAAACACCGAAACAGACCATGAGGGAAAAGAAAAAGATACAAAATATCTATCTTTAGAAATCTTTTCAAATAGGATGAAAGACCGCAACTCATATATGATTTAGGTGTAGGGATACCTAAGCAGAGGGATGCATTGAACGGCTTATTTACTCAAGGTCTAAGATCCTACAACATACTCATCTAATTACATGTCTCAAATTTTGCTAAGAAAACTTTAGATTCTTGTAGAATGATGATAAAACTCATTAAGAAAAAGCCAACTCAAGATATTATACCAAATGACCCAATATTTTATTCAGTTTGAGTTCCTCTTGGGAAAAGACAGAATTCGTAATTTAATAAGGCCTTTGAAGGGTGGAAGGGTGGAGGGGTGAGACAGACCTGTCTTCCTGCCTTTCCTTAAAGCCGGTGCCAGGCTGCCTCCAGAAAGGAGGAGGGGAATAATTAGAAAATCTATTGAGTCTGGAGCATTGTTCAACCAACTAGGTACAATCAACCGCTGTGGACATTAATTTTACTTTTGAGAACACATAGCTAAAATGGAATTCTTTGAAGATCCGGGTAAGATTTCCTCACTGTTGGGGAACTAAATACATCCCAAATTTTTAAAATCCTGGCAAGCAGCTAATCATTTCTAATTAACTGACAATTCGTTGTGAGAGACTAACAAATAGGAACTTTGCCAGTTAAGAGATAAACAGCATGCTGAGATGGGGATCATGGAGCTGGTGGGAGTCTGGTAGAGCCAAGAGAGAGGCAGAAGTGTGGGAAGTAGGCTCAAGGTAGCCAGGTTTCCAACAACAGCACACAGGCTGCTATTCTGTCCCTTCGATAATAAGGCAAGATAACATGTATAACTTCAGTGCTTTTAAATATTGCCATCGCCTTTCATTAATATCACTGTCACCTATAACTTTTCCTTGTAGAGCACGTCACAGGGAATGTTACATAAATAGGCAAATCCAAAGGGCTAAGAATTATCAAGGAAATTTAGGGGAAAGTCTCAAAAGAAGAAGGTATGCCATATCATTAATATTTGGTGAATGTGACATGTAATTTTTTAAATTCTAAGAAAAGCATCTTATGTTTTATTCCTTTTAATGTTAGTGACCTTGTACTGTATAGTGAGAGGCAGCACCGAGTATCAGAAAAACCCAAGGAAAAATAGAGGTCTTGAAATCAGGGAGACAAGAATCTGGATTCCAGCTCTGTCACTTCATAACTGTGTGACCCTGCGCAAGTCAGTTAACGTGTCTCATTTCTCTCATCTGTAAAATGGTTGTGATACTACAGTAAAAATTACTGTGAGGAATGTGTGTGTGTGTGTGTTAAAGCACACAGCACAGCAGCATATGGTTAACAATAACTGTTCATTTCCCTTAGGATCTCTTTCTACCCACTATCTCCTTCCTCTAGCCTCCTCAGGTTTCCTTAATCTCCTCTGTTTCCTTCATGTTCTCCTTCCCCAGCCAGTTCTCAGTTCTCTACAATAGTTATTACACACTGCTATATCTAAAATGGATAACCAACAAGGACCTACTGTATAGCACAGGGAACTGTGCTCAATATTATGTAACAACCATATATGGGAAAAGAATTTGAAAAAGAATAGACACATGTATATGTATAACTGAATCATTTTGCTGTACACCTGAAACACTACATTGTTAATCAACTATATTCCAATATAAAGTAAAACGTTAAAAAAATAGTTATTCTTCTCCTTGCCAGCTGAAGCCTTACTTATGGTAAAATCCTAGCAATTATCAGTAATTATTGGGAGTGACTGCATACCTGGCAGATTAACAGGACTAGAAAGATTTCTAGATGCTTAGGGTTTAAATGCCAAAAACGTAACAGCACACCGTGGGTAATCAACATGAGTACCTAAATACATCAAACATTACGCTAGATATTGGGGTTACAGAGATGAGGACTCAGACCCTGTCCTCAAAGAGTTCAGACTCTACTGGGGGAGACAGACATAAAAACAAATAATTGTAGTAGAGTGTAAGAAGTACAAGAAGCGAGAAATGTGGGTATGTTAGTACACTGTTGGTGGGAATGTAATTTGGTGCAGTCCCTATGGAAAACAGTATGGAGGTTCCTCAAAAAATTAAAAATAGAGTTACCGGGACTTCCCTGGTGGTGCAGTGGTTAAGAATCCTCCTGCTGGGCTTCCCTGGTGGCGCAGTGGTCGAGAGTCCGCCTGCCAATGCAGGGGACACGGGTTCGTGCCCGGGTCCAGAAAGATCCCACATGCCGCAAAGCGGCTGGGCCCGTGAGCCATGGCCGCTGAGCCTGCGCGTCCAGAGCCTGTGCTCCGCAACGGGAGAGGCCACAACAGTGAGAGGCCCGTGTACCTCAAAAAAAAAAAAAAAAAAGAATCCTCCTGCCAACGCAGGGGACAGGGGTTCGAGCCGTGGTCTGGGAAGATCCCACATGCCACAGAGCGACTAAGCCCGTGCAACACAACTACTGAGCCTGCACTCTAGAGCCTGTGAGCCACAACTACTGAGTCCACGTGCCACAACTACTGAAGCCCGCGCGACTAGAGCCCGTGCTCCGCAACAAGAGAAGCCACCACAATGAGAAGCCCGCACACCCCAACAAAGAGTAGCCCCTGCTTGCCGCAACTAGAGAAAACCCGCGACACAGCAATGAAGACCCAACGCAGCCAAAAATAAATAACTAAAATATATTTTAAAAAAACAGAGTTACCATACAATCCAGCAATCCCACTCCTGGATATATATCCAGAGAAAGCACTATTTCAAAAAGATACATGAACCCCAATGTTCATAACAGCACTATTTACAATAGCCAAGATATAGAAGCAACCCAAGCGCCCATCAACAAACAAATGGATAAAGAAAACGTGCCATACACACACACACACACACACACACACACACACACACTGGAATACTACTTAGCCATAAAAAGAATGAAATAACGAAATTCTGCCATTTACAGCAATGTGGATGGATGTAGAGAATATCATGCTTAGTGAAATGTCAGACAGAGCAAGACAAATACTGTATGATATCACTTACATGTGGAATCTGAAAAAAAAAAAACAAGCTCATAGATACAGAGAAGAGATTGGTGGTTGCCAGAGGCAGGGGCTGGAGGGTGGGTGAATGGGTGAAGGAAGTCAAAAGGTACAAACTTCCAGGTATAAAATAAATAAGTCATGGGGATACAATGTACAGCATGGCGACCATAGTTAATAATACTGTACTGCATAGTGGAAAGTTGCTGAGAGAGAAGATCTTAAAAGTTCTCATCACAGGAAAAAAAATTCTGTAACCGTGTAGAGTGATGGATGTTAACTAGACTTATTGTGGTGATCACTGCACAATATATATAAATATGGGACATTATGTTGTACACCTGAAACTACTACAGTGTTGTATGCCAATTATACTTCAATAAAAAGAAAGAGAGAGAGAGATGTATAAGTACAAAGCTGGCAAGGAGGATGGGGAAACCCAAACTGCTGTATTGTACTTATGTGGGGTTTGGGGGTGGGAGTAGGATGGTAGTCAAGGAAGACCTCTCAGAAAAAGACACTCGTTCCAGTCGTAGCTATGCTTTTACACAAGCTGCATCACCTTGGCCAATTCAGTTCACCCCTTTGAGCCCCATTTTCCTTATCAGAAAAATGAAGGGACTCAACAATCTCCAATAGTCCTTGTGGCTTTAATGTTCTATAGCTTTTTACCAAGTAGGAAAATGAAGGGAAAATTACTCTGAATTCCATATTTATTTCTTCTTTTTTCCCCTGTTTCTTCTTATCCATTCATTTTCCCTTGCAGCCAGCTAGTCATTTCTAGTAGCTTTGTTCTTGACTCTCTTCTATCATGATGGTGTTGTGTTTATGGACTTGATATCATGGCTGCAAAAGAAAGTTCCCTAGTATGAAGGGATCAGTTTCTTCCTTGTTCCTTGTAAAATAAGATGATAGGTTGAGTCCCGAGCAATGATTTTAAATTTTAACTCCACGGATTCTTTTTTTTACATATCAGGACTTCAAAAACTATTTTAGTAACTTAACATTGACCCTCGCAAAAGATCCACCTCCATACCCATTTAACAAACATTTATTAAGGCTTTCTCTGCTTCAGGCTTTAGGCTGGGGGCTATGGGAGATGCAGAAATGATTAAGATATGGGCCTGGTTGTCAGGGAGTTTATGATTTATTTAGCGGCTGTGGCACTGAGCCCAGTGCTATATAAAACATATTAGCAAGGCAATCTTTGTTCTGTCACAACTGGAGCCATGAGTCCTCAACATGTACATGTGGTTTTGACTAGCAGTTGTGCATTCAGTAGGCGTTGAAAGCCACATGTCAAAAATTGAGCTGCTTAAAAAAAAAAAGTTCAACCCCATTAGGAATCAAAGAAATTTAAGTTAAAACAATGAAATTCCATCATTCTCCTAACAAGTTGGCAAAGATGTAAAAAGATAAAATGCAATGATGACAGTGTGGTGCGATGGGTACTTACACAGTTAGTGGAAATGGTAAATAAACTCTAGTGCACAACCACACAGGTGAATTCTATACGGCCATTAAAAATAAAGTTTTTAAGAATATGTAATGGGGCTTCCCTGGTGGCGCAGTGGTGGAGAGTCCGCCTGACGATGCAGGGGACACGGGTTCGTGCCCCGGTCCGGGAAGATCCCACATGCCGCGGACTGGCTGGGCCCGTGAGCCATGGCCGCTGAGCCTGCGCGTCCGGAGCCTGTGCTCCACAACGGGAGAGGCCGCAACAGGGAGAGGCCCGCGTACCACAAAAAAAAAAAAAAAAAAAAAAAAAAAGAATATGTAATGACATGGTAAATACTCATGATGAAATAATAAGAGAAAATAGCAGGTATCAAACTGAATATAAGCTTAATCACATTTTGTTAAAGCAATATATTTTTCTTTGTGAATGCAGAGAGATAAAAGACCGAAAACAATATACCAGAATGTTAACAGTAATTATTACTGGATAGTGTGATTACAGGTGATTTTACTGTTCTTTTTAATGTCTCCCTGAATTTCCCAAATCTTCTGCAACAGTACTATTGCTTTCTAGTAATAAAAAGGTATTATAATGCATATAAAAAGGAAAAACATACACTAAAATGTTAATAGCAATTTTCTTCGGATAGCAGGGTGATGGTATGGGTTTTATGCTCTTCATGTTTTCTGTATTTTAAAACATTTTCTAGAGTGAACATGTACTAACTTTATAGGGATAAAACTCACTTTGGAAATACTAGATTGTCAGATGAATTAGCAAAGACAGAATGAATAAGCATATATTATTTAAATGAGTCCATTCTACTGCCAATACTTTTAGGCTCTGTCTCCACTGACTCTGGTTTGGGGCAGTCGCTTAACTTGTGCGTGTTTTAGGAAATCAATAATTACTGCATGCTTCAAAGGGATTCTGTGATGGTGAGTGTGATACCATTGGTGAAATGCTTTGAACTCAGGAAAGAAAGCTATACAGCAAGTAGTAATGGATATTTTAATTCTCTAACGGTGTAACGTTTGTGTTTAGATTGTCTTCAGCAATTTCACCCACTCTCATTTCTTCATCTTTGTGCAGATTGACTCCCAAATCTCTGCCTACCACTCTCCACCCCACACAAAACATTTCTTTTCCCTAAATCCCCCTTCTTCTGTCCTGTTCTTCTTGTTGTCTGGCTCGTTTTTCCTACATCTCTTGCTTGCACCCACAAATATTGTCACAGCAAGTTAAATTGATTATGAATGAATCATGAACTTGATTAACCAGTTTCTCTTGAATCAATGTAAGTTTGTGTAATTAACTTGGATATTATGTTAAAATTACTGTTCTTTGGCTCCTGCTAGGTATAGCTATCTACAGAAATTTTATGTCAGAAAACATTCAAATATGAATATAATCACCCCTTTCATCCTATGAGTTCAGCCCCAAAAGCTATGAGTTCAAGACTCCTTGCCTCAGAGTCAGGGGAGCTGGGTTCTGTTTGGCCTCACCACCAACCCACAGTGTGGCCTTAGGTAAGTCACGCCTCCTTTCTGGGCCTGTCTCCTCACCTCAAGGATGAAAGGAGCTGTCTGGATTATCTAAAAGGCCCAGATGATAGAGATGAAATGGGGAAGTACCGCTGTACAAACGAGCTGCCCTCACCTAGAACAGCACAAGGCACAAACCAGGGGCTCAATGCGCGACATCATAATCGGAATGACACGCCACAGCACAGGAGCCCATATCACAAGCCAGCAAATAACCCTTTACTGGCAAGTACGGTCCACTAAGCCCTTTGGCAATTATTCCTGAACAATAAAGCTGTCAGCCCTTGTTTTAAAAAGTACTTATAGATAAAGGGATAAAAGGGGGGAAAGGGAGCTAGTCTTGTTATAAGAGTGAGGGAGCAAAGCTGAGGAAATACTGTAGTCTGCTAGACGGTATTCTGAGATAGTCTGGTAAATGTGAGATCAGATTGTTATCAAGATGAATGGATATCTGGGTCCAGTGAGCACGTCACAGGCATGGAGTCTAATAAGTGAAACAGTGGGCAACTGAGGAAAGTGGGCTGCTGAGGTAGTGCCCTGCCGTTATCCAGAGAAAATTCGCAACAATCACCGATGTTCCCTGCACCCATCTTGCCTTAATACCCCCTCCTGCCATCACCCTTAGGGCCGCTGCTAGCACACTGTGTGCCTCTGTGCAAAGCAACAAAAGACTCCCCTCTGGCACAAAAGGCGCCCCTCTGGCCCATCCAGCTGCAAAAGGGATGGAGGGACTGCAAATGGTGCCCTATTTGGGCAGACCCCCCCCCAAAGAAAGCATTGGTTGGCAACCAGTACTGTGGCTGGATCTCAGCTCCCACATGAGGTACCTCCTCAAGCTGGCATCTACCATACTCTGGGATCCCCACCCCCAATTCCCCGCCCCCATTCCAGCATCAGTCCAGGCCACGTTAATTTCTGACTAACTGCTACCCATTCACCCGCCCGGCCTCCGCCACTGCTCCAATTATACTGGACACTACTGTCACTTCTCACTGTGCTTTGGACTGGGACCAGATTCATCCCTGAGTGAATGAAAATTAAAGATTTTAGTCAGTATCTTAATGAAAAGGATATCATTTTAGAATATGGAAACCTGAATGAGTCTCAGTGGTAGTGTCATGAACTACCCCTTGGAAAATAAGTCTTTTGGTCTAATAACTTTAGGAACTCCTATATACTGTATCTCTTGGAAATTAAAATCACACATTAGTAAGTAAGGCTCTGTTTCACCCACCATTTCTCAAACTTATTAACCATGGAAACTTACTGAGAAACCTTCATCTTCTGTCCATTCCAGGCTTCATTCTCAGGAACTTCCCGAGAACACAGGCCTTCTGCTCTCCTTGGCCAGGCTTCCTGGAGAGGAAAGGATTTCTGGTGGCAGAGCTACTGGGGCCTAAGGCAGGGGTTCCTGGAGAGCAACAGTTCCAGACTGGAATTCCCGGGCTCAGTGTGTCCCTCAGGATGCCCAGGCATGCGCCTAGGTGACAGAAAGCTATTATGGAGGAATGTGGCTCTGCCAGGGACCCCAGAGCCCTGTTTGGGTGTGTGTGGGTGGAGATGAAGGGGAAACCATCTCTGGCTGCTTCAGATTGTGATGACTGACTTTAGAAAACAAGGTCTGAGGCTTGGGAGAGAGAGAGTACATGCCTGTGCAAGTGTCAGGTTCCTGACAAAATGAAAATTTCAACAGAGATTTACAGACACCCTCCCCACCCGTCATACATATCTATGTCAAGATTTTGAGTTTGCAAAGCACTACTGGCATTATCTCACTGGACCCTTGACAATCCTCTGAATTAAAAAAAGGAAATAAATTCCTAGTATAAATGTGAATCATTGAGACTTTCACCCATATGCTATTCTAGTGAATAATTTAAATGCTCGTAACAAACCTGTGAGGGTAAGCGCCATTATTATCCCCCTTTTCTCCACGCTCCGAAACTGAGGCTCGGAGTGCTTACTTTATAACAGTCACTGGGATAGGTGTTGGGAAAAAAAGGAGAAGCGGGCAGACATAGTCCTTTTCTGAAAAAATTCACAGCCTAACGAGGGAGACCAGCAGATAAGCGGCGCTCAGAACACTGTGAATACTACCATGACAGTTAAAAATCATGATAATGGCTAGCATTTAATGAGTGTTTACTACATGCTAGGTTCCGTGCTAAGTGCTTTGTGTATATTATCTTATTTAATCCTGACAATATTCCTAGGAAAAAAGTTCTATCATTATTCCCATTCTAAAAATGAGGAGAGGGCTTCCCTGGTGGCGCAGTGGTTCAGAGTCCGCCTGCCGATGCAGGGGACACGGGTTCGTGTCCCGGTCCGGGAAGATCCCACATGCCGCGGAGCGGCTGGGCCCGTGACCCATGGCCGCTAAGCCTGCACGTCCGGAGCCTGTGCTCCGCAACAGGAGAGGCCACAACAGCGAGAGGCCCGCGTACCACACACACAAAAAATAAATAAAATAATTAAATAAAAATGAGGAGACTAGGCCTGAGAAAGATGAACTGACTATTCCAGAGTTGACCAGCTAGGAAAGAATATGTCCAGAATTCTAACTCAAATTGGTTTGACAGTAGATGTGCTGATAACTATGAAGTTAATTTTAGAGGGTCCTATGGACTCAACACTGAGAGCATCTTAAGCTTCATTTTCCAGCACACATAGTAAATCTTCTTTTTAAAAAGTTAATTGGATCCTTCTATATATTTCAAAATGATCACCATGATAAATCTAGTTATGATATATCACCATACAGAGATATTACTTAATTATCAACTATATTTTCCACACTGTACGTTTCACCCCGTGACTCATTTAATTTGGAACTAGAAGTTTGTACCTCTTAACCTCCCTTGCCTATTTCTTTACCTCCCCTCCCCACCTCCCGCCCCGCCGGCAACCACTGTTTGTCTTTGTATCTATGATTTTGTTTCTGTTTCGTTATGTTTGTTCATTTGTTTTGGTTTTTGGATTCCAGATATAAGTGAAATCATATGGTATTTGTCTTTCTTTGTCTGACTTATTTCACTGAGCTTAATACCCTTTAGGTCCATCCAGGTTGTCACAAATGGCAAGATTTCATTCATTTTTATGGCTAATATTGCATTGCATATGTATACCACATTTCCTTTATCCATTCATCTACTGATGGGCACTTAGGTTGCTTCTATATCTTGGCTATTGTAAATAGTGACGCAATGAACACAGAATCACTATGTTCTGTAACAGGAACTAACATAGTGTTTGTTTGATACTTCAAAAACAAACAGACTCGGAAAAAAGAGATGAGATTTGTGGTTACCAGATGTGAGGGGTGAGGGAAGGGGAACTGGATGAAAGTGGTCAAAAGGTACAAACTTCCCAGGGCTTCCCTGGTGGCGCAGTGGTTGAGGGTCCACCTGCCGATGCAGGGGACACGGGTTCGTGTCCTGGTCCGGGAAGATCCCACATGCCGCGGAGCGGCTGGGCCCGTGAGCCATGGCTGCTGAGCCTGCGTGTCCGGAGCCTGTGCTCCGCAACGGGAGAGGCCACAACAGTGAGAGGCCCGCATACCGCAAAAAAAAAAAAAAAAAAAAAAAAAAAAAAAAAAAGGTACAAACTTCCAGGTATAAGATAAATAAGTACGAAGGATGTAATGTACAGCATGATCAACAGAATTAACACTGCTGTATGTTATATATGAAAGTTGTTAAAAGAGGAAATCCTAAGAGTTCACAAGAAAAAAAATCAATAGTTGATGTAAAGCAACAAATATTATTGGCAAATAATAACGAAAAGAGGAAGAGAATGGCTTAGCAGGGATGGGATGCTTCCAAAAACTAAATTCTGACAGCATGCTCATATGTATATTATCTCAACAGGAAAGAAAAGAGAGGGGCTTTACTTGTCACATGACTCTATATTTGATTATCACAAGAAAAAATTTTTCTTCTATTTCTTTAATTTTGTGTCTATATGAGACGATGGATGTTCACTAAACTTATCGTGGTCATCATTTCATGACGTATGTAAGTCACATCATTATGCTGTACACTTTAAACCTATACAGTGAAAAATGTCAATTATATCTCAATAAAACTGGAAGAAAATATGTTGATTGGAATATTCATTTTAACCCAGATGGGATGAGGCTTTATTTATATAGCCACAAAACCGCAGGGGCTTAAATTTTTATTTATAGATAATCTCATAATAGTAAATGACTAATCTGCATCTAGTCTGGTTACCCTTAACTTGGGGTAACCTGGGGCTGCTGGGCTCTCAAAAACAGACAGAGGATCTATGACTTAATTTAATTTAAATTTAAATCCAAGAATGAAACCTACTTAGGCATATCCGAAATCTGGATCCTAAGAGCTGAAATCTGGCCAGTTACTATGTAAAGCGTCAACTTTGAGTTCTTGTTTCTATAAGATTAACAACCCCAAAGTTCAATTAGCTAAAGTATGTCTTCTGTGCTAGTGTAAATGGGGACTGGATCATGGATGATACTGAATATATTTGGAGATGCTTAGAGAAACTGAAGGGGGAAAGCCCCGATTTATATAAGGGTAGTTTTCAGCTCCTTAAACCAAACTCATAAATTAGTCTGACATGCGACTATAAACTTGCATTTCCTCTTTATTGGCTACAGTCTTAGTATATTGGGAAAGGGGGGATTTCTTTGTGCCGTTCGGTAACTGAGCGGTTTTACTTTCCACTCTACCTTTGAAGAATGGAACACTTATTTAATAAGTCGCAACTATCTTCCTGTCTAATCAACATATGCCAAAGAAAATCATTTGCCAGGCTCCTCCCACTGTACAAATAACAATAATCCCTAGATGACAGCACAAAGATGTATCAACATGTAGTTAATGTCCAACCAATAGACCATATAGCAAAAGTAAAACAGGCAACTCTCACCTTTATTAGGTGCCAAGTCATACATTACAGCCGTCTCACTTCCGGTCCATATTAATCACAGAAGGGACAGAAGCTATGCTACTGCCTCCCAGGCCTCCACATCCGGCTGTGTCTTACACAGCTCTAGAGGGTGCCTTGCACACGGACTATGATGTTTATGTGCAGGGAATAACCTGCACAGTTGTGTACAGCAGCCTACTATCTTTCCCCACCTCCACCCCCAGTTACCCCAAAACATGGTTTGGGCAGTTTTGATTTTCACATACTGGAGATGCTTTTGTTCACACAACCTCTTGGCACTGAACACTGGCTCTGCTTAGCAGCACTAGGAAAGCACAAGAGATACCCACTCAGTTCTTAGCACTGCTCTTCTCATGTTGATTCTAAGAACATTCAGCAACATTTTCATTCCTTATTAGACATTAATGAAAACAATAAGCAAAGCTGGGTCAATAGTAATTGGTCTCATGTAGAAACTGACAGCCAGTCATTTATTTCTGATAAGCCCCTAGAAATAGCAAATAAAACATCTGTGCAATAACCCCTTGTCAATAGAATAGCCATAAATCTGGGTCTCAATACTCTGACCAATGCTCTAAGGAAAAAAATATTTTAAGCATGGTTAAGAGAATTTTGAAGAATGATGTCATCTCTCTCTCTCTCTCTCTCTCTCTCTCTCTCTAAGTAAGAATGAACATTTTGATAATCTTCAAAGTTTCTTTTTGGTTCCACTGGGCCACAGGAATAATTTTAAATTGTATTTCTGGCAGGCAGGAAATAAATGGATGCAAACATCTCCTATTCAGGGATAGAGTTAGCAGGCAGAGAAGGGGGTCACCCAAGTGTTGGAATTTGAAGAGTGCTGAGAAGGCCACACAACGAATAAATGCTACCATTTATGTTTCATCACACTGTATTAAGAGCAGTGTGCAACCACCAACCAGTATCAACACACACACACACACACACACACACACACACACACACCCCTAGTTAACATGAAAACATTCCTAAGAGAGATAACACATTAAGCCTCTTTGATTACTGGCACATTTCCCTTCCCACAGACAGTATCTGGAAGAAAAGGAATACCCAGCTAACTTTAAGTAGAGGGAGAAGAGCATAGGGCAATAGATTCAAAACCTTGAACACAGGGTATTTTCTAGAAAGAGTGCAACAGGGTACTGGTGTTGGGGTGGGAGGAATAAGGACAGTTGGGGTAGTATTTTATTTTATTTTTTTGCGGTACGCAGGCCTCTCACTGCTGTGGCCTCTCCCGTTGTGGAGCACAGGCTCCGGACGCGTAGGCTCAGCGGCCATGGCTCACGGGCCCAGCCGCTCCGCGGCATGTGGGATCTTCCCGGACCGGGGCACGAACCCGTGTCCCCTGCATCGGCAGGCGGACTCTCAACCACTGCGCCACCAGGGAAGTCCTGGGGTAGTATTTTAAAGGCATCGGATACTGGGCACCTTAGCAGGGGAAAGGAGAAGAAGGGATGAAAGTTGAAGAAAAGGTTAAAGGGAATGAAACCCAAATTGCAGTCACTTCACGGTTTTGACTAAAACTTTTCCTGATCCTATTTCACAGGGATTGACTCCGAAGAAGTTTCCCATAATAGAATTAGGAAAGTAGGCTATTATTTGGTATGTGTTCCTGGAAGGCTCGCATTAACCGACAGTAGCTCCTGGGAATTTATACCAAAGTTGTTCTCCAGCTGTTGGCATATCATGATGGTGGGTAGATACAAACAGCTGCAACTCCCATCGCCTCTCATCTCCACCTGGCCCTGATCACTGTTCAACCCCATCCCTAATCTCTGTGAACAGGCAACGCTCACATCTCCGGCAGCCTTGTCTACTCTGAACCCAAGTGTAACTGACAGATTGGCTATGATGACCAATTTAAAAATATTTTTTCTTGCGAATACAATTCTGAAGTTTTGGTGAAAATTTATGGGGAAATGTGTTACAATTTCCCAACATTTGATTTGACTTTTTTGTTGAACATTTTTATTCACGAAGCCAGAAAGTTTCTGATTCAAATATAAGTGTGAAACACAGCTCTCAAACTGTGAATGAAATGAAACTAAAATAACTAATGTTGATCTGGGGGTCTTCTTTCATTCTGAATGTCCCTGCATTTAAATAGCCTATGGAAACATACCTGGTGTTTTACACAGATTACAACTTGCCAATGGGTAATAGGATGTCCTTGATATTCTTGAATTGAAAATGTGATGTGGGCACAATAAACTCACTCCCAGACACAAGTACTTTAAATGTGGTACTGTTTTCTGCTTTTTAATTTAACATGTCCAGCTGTTGCCCTATTTACAAGTTATCTTCCTTTGATAAAATTCAATTACCGTTATCTGTGGGATGTCTTTTTATCTATATACCCCACAAAATAAAGATATTTTAATATTAATGTTTTCTCCCTCTATAAGTTAAAAAGTCAAACCTATCATGGAAACCATAAATTCTAAAAGGGATAACATTACACTGTGTGATTTTGGTACTGAGAAGCAATAAGGGTCATTCTCATTTTTTTACATATCAGCCAACAAAACAATGTAATTAAAGTTACAGTGTTACAGATGGTATTTTGCAAAATACTTTTGCAATTTTTCACAAAATAGATGCATATAAATGCTGTCATTTCATGCTGGAAAGTCACAAGCAATCCTCTCTATGGAGTGCCTACTCTATAATGAGCTGGGTATGTTACTGAATCAAGCAGGAGGGAAGAAAGGACAAGAAGCATTTCACACAGGAAAAAGCACTCATAGAAGGAGAAAGCAGTTTGGGTTTTGGTTGTTGCAACAAAAACCTATATAAAGTTTGCTTACTTTAAAATGCATAGGCAGACGTAAATCAGTTGATTCTGTTGTCTCAGTAAAATGGAGTGCCTTTTTCATCTTTTCTTACATGTGGTAATTGGTAAGCAACCAACATGATAGTTACAAAAATATGAAGCCCACATCTAAGTAAGCCCTGACACCATTTTGACATTAAATCTTCAGCACAATTACCAAGGCCAGGCAGTTCACTGAATTGTACAATAACAAACTCAACCAAACCACTTCACACGGGCCCGGGACGGTGGGCCTTACTGGTTTTAGTTAGACAATGCTGCGGGGATGTCTGAAGGCATTTTAGATCCACTTATGTAGCTCTGTAAAGTAAATATTACTTGTCATGCAAATTTCTAGTTTTAAGAAGTAGCCGGCTACTGAGATTACTAAGGTATATAGACAATTTAAATATGAAAAACTGGAATAAAAACAGACCACTGTATGTAGTATTTCCAGACACAATCATCTGAAGTTATTTTTCTGCCTTCCTCTATGTGAGCAATAAGAGGAAGAAAATGATACTTAAATCGAAAGAAACTAAAGAGAAATGACATCATGTTCCATTAACCAAAATCAATACCTTATATATGCAAATACAAGTTTCAACAGGGTATCCATATGCAAATTGTAAATATGAAGCAGCATTCCTTTTAATGCACAATTAAGCATTAGGTCGCTATTCATTTAGGAGATTTTCAGTAAATTGCATGCTTTAATCTCTGTGTTATGGGAAATGGTCCTTTCACCTCCTTCAGAAGTTACCTATGGCAGCTATTAACGCCCACAAGCAATGCAGTGACCCTGGCAGTGCATAATTCCACAGTGCATATTTAATTTTGAAGGTGAAAAATGAGACATACTCCCCTCATAAGACTTATTTTTATGACTCTCCTAATTCTTTGAAATTTATTATTTTCACTAAAAGCACCCAGAAGGTAATTGAAATAGATTTTCCAGGTACATTTCTAGATTATCTTAACCTACAGTAACATGTTAACTCATTCATAATATTCTTAGCAAATACAGGAAATGGAATTTCCCCAATTAAAAAAAAAAGGCCCGACTAACCTGCTACTTCAGTGTTCTTCAAAAAAACTAAAGTCATTTTCAAAGAACTTCTGTGTTTTTTTGGAGATCAAGCCCCAAAACCTCTCTTGTCAGTCATCAGAACTAGAAAAGGGAACAGGTAAATAAGAGATGGAAGTGGCCCTCTGGGGTCGAAGCTACTAAGGAAAGAACCAATCATTCTCTCTCAGGCTCCTAGGCTAGGCATTTAGTGCCTGAATAAGATCATTTACTCTAAGATTCTCTTGTGACTTGAAATGGCTGAGTAACTCCCAGGAAGGAGTTTGTTACCGTCACTGTCAGGTCTGGCAATGAGTCTTCGCTGAATCAGATACTGAATTACTAGGCTCCCGGGCCCAGAAAATAAATGGCTGAAGGAAAATTGATAATAGTTTTCAGAGCAAAGAGAAAGTTAGCTAAAACTGCAACTGGGGAAATGAGAAAAACACATGAACAAGTCACCGCAAGCACAGAACTGAATGAAGCCTAAAGAATCACAGGTAGAATAGTCTTTGGTGTCTGGTCCTCCCGCCTAGATAGGCAGCTCCTGGAGAGCAGGCCTCCATCTCGAAAATCTCGTCTGTCCCCATAGCGGTAGTGCTCAAAAAATACTTGCAGGATCATTGGGAGAAATGGCATGCTGTAGCCCACATTCACTTGTTCAATCAGTCAAAATTTAACCAACAGTCACTCTGGGCAAGACACTGGGGCAGATGCTGTGCTGTGGGAGAGAGAAAGAGAAAGTCATCACATCTCCCCTCAAGGAGCTCGGAGTCTAACTGGGGAGATAAGATGTTTACAATTAGCTGCTAAAGTACCAAATAATAACAACAACAAATACAAGATGCTAAATAATAGTTTCCTTTAAAGGGATACACATAAAGTCTAGAGCAAGGGAAGATGAGTTCCAGCTGGAGGAAAAAGACAAGACCTCATAAGAAGGTGCTGTTTGAAAAGGGCACCCACCCTCTCTTGGGCCCTTTCTGGAGTCCTTCTCATCGACCTTCATTCACTTTCTTTTCAATAGGCCCTAGGTGCTGGCCCGCTGCCTCCACTCCTCTGCTGCCAACACTTATTCTTTGACTCAGGTTTTCTCTTGGGCTCATGGCCAAGCAGAACACAGCTATATAGTTTCCCCATCTGTATCCACTTAAGCCCAGAAACCCTTTTGAGGTTTTGTAAAGGGTTTTACAGCTAATAACTATAGGGGAACAGACAAGTTTTAATAACACACACGGAGAAGTTCTAAAAAACCAAAAAAGCCTCCAGAAACAACTATCACAGATCTTAAGTGGAATGGAGATGAGACTAGGCCTGATTTCCCTAGTTCCTTTCACTGACCTCAAGGCTTCTTCCGGTATTCAGCACTACCCACCTTTCTTCGCCCCTGCTCCCATCCTTTTCTTTCACACAGTTAAAACTTGAAGAGGAAATGTAATGGTAGAAAACTGGGTGTCTCTAGAGGTAAACACGACAGTCCTCTACGTCTCAGAAAATATGAGCTAGATTTAATAGCTTCTGTGCTGCTCACAAGAATAGTCATCTTAGATCAGATGCATGGTGCCTAGGAAGAACTAATGAGTTTTAGAAGGAATGCCTTGCAAAATCAACCTTCGTAAGTAAAAGTAAATGTCACAATTATAACTTCATTCGAAGTGCACACAGAATCTAGTGCTAACAGATGTTTTCATGCGTCTTTCTTTAGGTTCTACATTAAGTCACACCTGTTGGGGTTCACTGAACACAAGCAACCGTAAGCATGATGGGAAAGAATATTGACACAAACCATGGCAACACAAACACATTTCAAGCTTGAATAGCCCAGCCTGTTTTAATAACTAACGAGCTCAGAATAGTAACGTGAACTTTCCAAGGGGTGGAGAAGGAGAGTAACTTTTTTTTTTTTTGGTTTTTTTTTTTTTGGTTCTAAGAGTCCTGGGCAACTACAGAAATCACCGCTTTATGTTTCATATGGCTTCAATGAATTTTCACACATGGAAATTCAACTCTGATTTTTTTTTAGTGATGACGTACCAATCATCACTCTAACAGCAATAAGTTAGGGGGTGGAGGGGATCCTCTTTTTTTCCAAGCCACATTTGGAAGTACAATTAATTTCACTTATTTCAAAAGGAATGCATGGTTGGAAAATGTATGATTGAAGTAATCACTTTTCTTTTTCCAAATATCCGATGCTCTTGGTAGTTCCCCAAAAGTCCTCACTGTGTGACTCTATCATCAATTTGCCAACTCCCAAATCATTTCCTTTCTCTGCTCCCATTCTTAATTTCATGACTTTCTCCAGTAAAACTTGAAATTTTGCCACTTTGCCGGTATAAATTCAAAATATAGCTTAACCTTAGTTGAGCCCTGGTTGATGTTAAGCAAGCCTTTTATTTGTATCTTGTGGACTACCCGGCATTTTCCAGGACGGCCAGTCTAAGCCTTTCCCATTTTCCACTCTTCCCAAGTTTCCCAAGCCCCAAACCCAATCCTGTCCTCTTTACTTCTAGCAAATGACACTCCTCTTTTACTTTACTGGATAAAATTGAAGATATTAGACATGAGTTCCTACGATGTCCTGCCTCTCTGTCTTAACACTTGCCGTCTCTTCACCAATCTTTTCTCTTTCCCTCCTGTCTCAAGATACCACACTCTCCTGCCCTCCACTCCCAAATACACTAAAAGAGGAATCAACACTGACTTCTCAACTCCAATTAATGTGGCTTTCGTGCCTACCATTCGAATGAAATTTGGTTCTCAAATGTCACCTACGACTTCACAGTTGCTAAACATGATGGCTACTTCTAATCTCCATCCTTTTCTACTTCTCTGTAGTATTTGACACTGCTCCTGCTTCAGCCTCTCTGCCTTCTATGCTAACATACTCGCAAGGTTTTCATTCGGATTCTTTGGCCATTCCTTTGCTGGTCCTTCTCTAAAAGCTCTTCTTTGGCAAACTTTCCAACTTTTGTGATTTCAATTACGATGCCTTACATAGGTAACTCTTAGATTTCTCTGTTAAGTCTCAACTTCTCTCCAGAGCTCTAGGTCCATATTTCCGTCTCCCTCTTGGACACCTCCCCATAGGGGCGGTCACCCATAGAGCAAGCTCAACATTACTAAAGTCATCATCTTCCCTCCTGGAGTGACTGCCCCACAATCTTCATTGCTTCAACTGACCTCCCCGTCTCTACTCACGGCATCACCATGCTAGTTCCCACTTACTAATAGCTGTGAAAGTAAAAAATCTTTCATTCCTTCCTCTCACTCATCCTTATCCATCTAGTCATCAAGGCTTATCAGTTCTCTCTTCCTCAGTGTTTCTCACACCCATCTCCAGCTTTTCTCTATCTCCACCGCTACTGCCCAAGTTAAGATCTTCATCACCTGTCACCTCCAATGCAAGGGACATTGTGCTCAGTGCTTTACACAGCACAGCTCACACAGCAAGTGCACAATAAATCTTTGTTTGACACGCCATCCTTTTCCTACACGTGATGCCAAGCAACTATTAACAACAATCACCACGAACTGCCACTCCCAGAAGAATTTCCTTTTAAACAATAAAAGCCTTGAATAAAAAAATCCAGGCTAGGGCTTCCCTGGCGGTGCAGTGGTTGAGAGTCCGCCTGCCGATGCAGGGGACACGGGTTCGTGCCCCTGTCCGGGAAGATCCCACATGCCGCGGAGCGGCTGGGCCCGTGAGCCATGGCCGCTGAGCCTGCGCGTCCGGAGCCTGTGCTCCACCATGGGAGAGCCCACAACGGTGAGAGGCCTGCATACAGAAAAAAAAAAAAAAAAATCCAGGCAAGAATTTTTAACCACATATAAAGTAAGATGAAAGAAGTGATTAGGTGGTATAAAGGGGCCGTTCACTATCCTTGAGTAGTGCAAATGTACAGTACACATTAAGTAGAATCATGTTACCTCACATTGAGAAAGATAACCATACAATAGTGAAAATGGGGCCGATATATTTAGTCCCTTCCAAAGGGAGCAACAAGGATGCCAAACAGGATATTGTCCCTTAAACTGGTTTCAACCCTGTTTAATATCCAAAGAACTTGAAGATGATGACAGGTTACCTTTTACATTAACTGTCTCCGGGCACATCATACAACATTTTCCTCAAACACTTTTAAGAAACATGACGGGAAGAAAAAGTGCAATTTTCTGTCTCAAGTACCCATGAACCTCATGTATTTTTTTCTCTGAGTTCCAGACATTCTCCTTGGTATATAAATGTCAAGGGGATGTTAAAGGATGCGAATGTAGCTTCTCGCAGAAAAAAAACTAGTTGTGTATGGCTACCTAACTGCCTCTGTGGGCATCTTGATGTCACTAAAACATTTAATATCATCAGTTAAAGACACATTCCTGGTTTTGTTAGTATAATTCATGGTCCTTTAGAGCTCAACACTATTCATGTGATAAGGAGTGCTAAAGTGGAGGTGGAGAGAAAGCAGCTAAAAAACTAGAATGATTTCTCCTTCCTCCCAATTGTCTTTTCCTTGTTCCTATACTGCTCTGGGCTTTTGATGGGACCTCGAGAGGGATGGGGATGGAGGGAAATAGAGATGAGAAGAGAGGAAGAAAGGAAGATCTAAGTTTTCACAACTCAAGTGAGCCTGGCTACTTCAATGGATCATTTGCCTTCTGGCTTCAAAGTCAGCCTCTCTTTTTCCTTCAGTTCTATTTTGCTGTATGGGTTTAACTGTTGTTCAAGAAATTTTGGGTAGGAATGGCATCAATGTTTGAAGAAACCTGCCTGACATAAAAGCCCAGTGGCTAGGGCATTTACCTCACTTTGTGTCCCCAAATCACAGATGTGAAAGCCATCCCTTTTAAATGACAACTGCCTCCCTCACTTAGTGACAACTGCCAAGGTGGCTAACATGTTTAAAAGGCACCCACAGAGAGATCTTAAAAGTCTTTCCTTTCCTTTATATTTCCTGGTAAAGACTGTCTTCCTGAAATACGAACTGTGCAGTACCTAATAAAAAGCTGAATTTGCTAAGAAGTTTTTATACCCTCATAAAGTAGCCCTAGTGAAAGTCATCTGACTGGCAGGAATTGTACAGGTAACAGACGGCTGGAACCTCAACCATGTAGTCTTCTCAACTTTGGTTAATGGGCCCTGGCGGGCTGCCATCCCAGAAGTTTACTACAAAAGTAAAATGCAAGACTAATGAATTTTAAAATGATGCCAGGCATAAACACTACTCTTTGGCATTCTTTTGCCATTGAACAAATATCACAGACAACTCTGCAGATTCCCAGGTACACAAGCCAATACAAAGTAAAGAAAATACTATGCCAAGCCCAATGTGTATATTCCCCCCACAAAAAATCCAAAGAATGTTGCTGGGATGTCAACCATCCACAAAGTATTAAAATGCACAGAATGGTGCCAGGGGTATAAGCAAGAGGCTTTTTCACCTGGGTTGCAACATACCATTCTGGGCTCCCTGGTGACAAGACAGGATAAAGCTTGAGAAAGTTGGCTGATATCTTCAGGGGGTGCTATATGAAGGCAGATTACAGACCTCAGGCACTTCAGTCAAAATAGATTGAGGTTGAGAAGGGATGTAATCAGTCTGTCAAATAATGGATATTGATGAGGTGAAGTGAACTCATTCGCCAAATCCTAATGCAGTAGAGATAAAGAAGACTTTTGAAAGTAAACAAAGTTAAGCTTGAAACAGATTAAAATGGGTGATGGCGTGGGAAGAAGCTGGTTTAAGTATATGGAATGCATTACATTATTCAAACCTAGAGGTTCTAATGACTGAAAGTACATAGTTTCCCCAAAATTGAGTTAGACACATCCGTAAGATTTAAATCCACAATGGCTTATTGAATTACAAAACAGACGCTGATCTTCAGAAGCGGACTCCTGGAAAGCACAGAAATGATCCAGTTCTAATTATGATACCTAAGAAGAGTTCCCAAGGTTTACCAGGGATCTAATTTGTACCCCCAAATCACTAAATCACAATGACATTTTAATGGACATGTCCTTCTTGTTAAGGAACATGACTATTCTCTATTGTTTTTTCTAGAATAATTTTACAATCCTCCTAATTCCATGCTCTATAGCCACCTGCCCCCACCCCCCAATCTTCTGCAATTGCATTTTGGGAGTGCATAAACCATCCATTTTTTTTTTAAATCTCAGAGACAGCTTTTTTGGTTTGGTTTGACCAACAACTACTTGAGCATTAAATGTCTTTGTATCTTAGTTTTGCTTCAACTCCTTTATTTCATACAATCTTTTAAAGATTTGTTTATGTCGTTGAACTCTAATCCTTCCGTTTTATGCTTATATTTCTTTCCCTGTAGTTCCCTATACACAACTATCTTACTTTTCCTTTTTAAGTCCTCTGATTGTGGTCCCTTCCATATTTGTTGAGAACAAACTAAGAGGAAATAGCTGTAAGCCACAGAATAAAATATTTCAGTTAGACATATCAGTTAGACTTAGAATGATACTATGTAAGTAATATGTTGGCGATGTTTTTGTTCTCTACCCAGCATGGAGCAGTTGCAGTAAATTAGGCCAGCCTCTCAGCAGCTCAAGTCAGACCTCTACAGTAAGACTTCATTATTTAGCTTGAAAGTGAATTTCAAAAACAGACTCACTCATAGTCAAATGTAAGTATAAACAGACTTTCCAAGTCCCATATAAGTGAGTTATTCAACATCTACCATTTGCAATTGCCCCTACCTCTGGTTCCCTGCCATTAATTAAATGCATCAGAAAATTCACCTTAGAATGTTGACGTGAAAGTAAAGTTCTAGGGTCTTGCTTTTAAAAGAACATGACACATGAAGGCAGTGGCCAAGACAGAACAAGAAAAAAAACAGATAATGTGACAAGGACAGATTCTGAGCCATCCCCTGGCTAGTGGAGTGTCTCATATGAAGGGCTCATATATGAGATCATTTGATCAACAACTTTTACTTCCAAATATCCAGAAATACATACTACATCATTTAACTAGAAAGTAGTGAGTTTGAAATCACACAGCTGCTCAGCTTGATCCAATGAGATGTTAACCACTCTGGCAAATTTTCTAATCCAAGTCTCTCATTTCCAACTGATCTCATTGGGTGGCCCACATGATATATGCAGAGACTACAAAGGGGGCTGTTTAAAGTAGGACACCGTGAAGGGTTATTTTACAATGCTACATGTTATACAGATTAACTCAAGATATTGTTCCTTGGGTGTTGCTTTAAACTAGACAAGTTTTAAAAAGTTTATTCATATTTATTGAGTTGTAGGCATATAGCCCTAGAAAACAGCTGGGAAATGGAAATGAGGGTCTTCTGTTCCCCTGCCTGCCTTTTCAACTTTCTCTTCCACTACACTATTCCCTTTAAGGAACCTTTTATTCCAGCCCAAATAGTTACTTTGGCACCCACAAAGCTCATTTTTCCTGGCTCAAAGATTTTGTTCAGGCCATTATATATACAACACATGTCACAGTCTCTCATATCCTTTCATCAATAGCTTCTCTTCATCATTCGGGTTTAGCTCAAAAGGGAATAGCATGTGCATGACCCCTTTGTCAACTAGACTATAAACCCCCCTTGAGAGTAGAAATTGCATCTTACATACCACCCTCACAGTACCCAGCGCAGTGCTTGGCACTTTGTAGATGCTCAATAAATACTTGTAGATTGAATGAACCCATCACCTGATATCTGTCTCAAGATGCTTACCGTAACATGGACATTCTTGCGAATCTAACTTCAGAAGACGCACATATTCAAAATATAGTTCTTGTTGTCTGAAAACAGTTAAGCAACAGAGACCTACACTATTATCATTGCCTGAATTCAGTGTAAACACCTTGATAAGAAATTGTCATTTCCTTGGGTGATGGTGCTCAAAGGGTAACAACATGAATAAGTTCTGGGGATGTAATATACAGCATGGTGACCATAGTTACCAATGCTGTATTGTGTATTTGAAAGTTGCTAAGAGAGTAAGTCTTAAAAGTTCTCACCACACACACACACACACACACACACACACACAATGTAACTATGTGAGGTGATGAATGTGTTAACTAACCTTGTTGTGGTCATCATTTCATGATATATACATATATCAAATCATCACATTGTACACCTTAAACTCAGACAGTATGTCAATTATGTCTCAATAAAGCTGGGAAAAAATAGTCATTTCCTGAAACACTGAAGAACTGCTACATTCAGAAACATTATTAGGCTATTTAGATCTTTATTACTGAAGCCGTGGAGATTTGCCATCTACCCAAGTTGTTCAACCAACACAAAACAACTGAAGTAAAGAACATTAACACCACATTCAGGCAATTAGTGTAACATGATCACCATTCCTAGGCATCTTTAATTTTTGTCAAACATAACAAAATTCATATTACATTGACTCCTATTTCATTAAGATAATATGATTTGAAATAATAATGACAAGGGCCTAAAACAGAACACAGACCCTGTTAACACTCGGAAAGCTTCTTTCCCCCCAAAGGCATATCAGGATACAAAAAGAAGACTTCCAGCAATGTACTCCTAACTCCAGAAGCAATGGTACCTATTAAACACGTAGGGGGGGCTCCCAGGGTAAGGTGATACAAAAGAAAACACAGCCTCAAAGAAGATAAAGCCTTACCCCAGCTTTCAGAATCTGAATGTTTTAGTTCCAGTTTATGTCCTATCTATTGCAGTACCTTGGAATCCAGAAGCAAAACAATGTTATCACATTGATTCTCTAAGACAAAGAGCAAGAGGCTTTCAGCAGAGTCCGGTTATGGCTCCCTGGTGAACTAGAAATTGTGAATGGGCCATCCTTTGAAGGCCATGGGGCCGAGCTGTTCTAAGAACTGAGTGCGTACTATGGGAAAGAAGTGAAGCCTACTGATGTGCTTTTTCCTTTCGGCAGTATTGTTTTGTTTTTGTTTTGGTGGTGGTGGGGTAGATGTTTGTTTTACTTCCCATATTTGCTTTGGTTATGTTCCAATTAAGGAAACCATCTTTAATTGCTATATCCCATCTCATTCTGAAGTCTTGACATAAAAATTATGTGTTTTTTTCCCTTCTTTTTCCAAAAACGAGAGTCAATAAAAGTTTCAATTCACTTTGTAGATGTTAAGAGTTACTTATTATGGTTTGAGAGAAGATTTAATCCTGACAGAAGTAATCTTTTCAATGTCTTGATGCTGAATTGGAAACACTATTACTTAATAAAGAATAATGCTTTAAACCACCTTTTTGTGACCAAGAGAAAGAACCACAAAATCACTTTAGGCTATTATTTCTCAGTTAAGCATAACCTCTGTAGTGGATATTTTAGGTGTAATCAGGAAACATATTGCAAACATAAAAGAGTGCCTTTGGGAAGTGACCCATGCACTCATGTTTAGTCCTCATTATACATCAAATTCCAAACACATTAGAGTTTGTAAATAATGACAGAACTAAATTTATTTTAAGGCCATGGCTGCATGAAGTTTTCCTTCACAAATTGCACAGCTAAATCACTACAGATCTGTCACTAAGTTTACTATAGCAGTGGTCGAGTGGAAAGAATATAGAACTGTCAGAAAACCAAGTGATATTAGTCCTATGACCCTGGGCAAGTCTTGAATCTCTCTAGACCTGAGCTTCTACACCTGTAAAGTAGGGATGATATCAACTGTTCTTTACTTATACAACGTTGGTGTGACTAAACAGAAACAACTTTTCAAAGTGTAATTTGGAAAACACATCAAGGAATTTTACAGCTTCATGCATGTTTTTAGACCCAGTAATCCTGAAATTTTAAGAATTTATCCTGATCAAAGAATCAGAAATGCACCCAAATATTTATGTACCAGAATGTTAATCACAGCATGAGCTCTTGTTGGAAAAGTCAGAAACAATCCAAATAGATGATCAAGTCCAAATAAATTAGGCTATATCCATACAATGGAAACTATGCAGTATTTAGAAAAATACTTAGTGAACTAGAAGTTTCACAATAAATAAATAGCAGAAAAGTGGGTTTCAAAACAGTACGTATGGGCTTCCCTGGTGGCGCAGTGGCTGGGAATCCGCCTGCTAATGCAGGGAACACGGTTCAAGCCCTGGTCTGGGAGGATCCCACATGCCACGGAGCAACTGGGCCCGTGCTCCACAACTACTGAGCCTGTGCTCTAGAGCCCATGACTCACAGCTGCTGAGCCCATGTGCCACAACTACTGAGCCTGCACTCTAGAGCCCGTGCTCCGCAACAAGAGAGGCCACCTCAATGAGAGGCCCGCACGCTACAACGAAGAGTGGCCCCCACTCTCCACAACTAGAGAAAGCCTGCACGCAGCAACAAGGACCCAATGCAGCCAAACGTATAACATAATGCAAACTGTAATACAAACACACATTTGCAAAGAAAAAAGACTGGAGGGAAATAAGCCAAGATATGAACTATTGAACCATTGTTATCTTTAGAAGGAATTATGGATGATTTTTATTGTCTTTTTATACTCATCATTTTCAAATTTTCTTTAAAAACATGCATTGCACTTATAATCAGAAAAAAGAATTTTAAGTAATATTGCCTCTCTACCACCATTTTGGAAACTATATGAGATATTTGTGAAAGTATACTTGTAAATTCTAAGATAATATTACAAGAATAAGATCATACTATTATTGTTAGAGAAGTTCAGATCCTCACTGTCAACAGACAAAAATTAAGTAATTCAACTTTGGAGCAAATACCAAAAAAAAAAAGTGTTTCTGCAAAGAACTTCACTGAGAAAGTTCCTTCTGTTGGCTTTGATTGACTTTTCCACACCCTAAATGTACTTCTTATCTTTTCTTCTCATTCTATACATAGTACCTAATAATATGGGTCAGAATCTGTTGAAAACTCCCTAGAATTATTTTAGCTATACAACATCTTGGTTTTCTAAGATGAGAAAGGATGTGCCACTACTTTGCCCAGTTAGATACACAGCTAAAATGTCCACATGGCTGCAGGAGTCAAGTGAAGAAGTGTTCTGTTCGGTAAGTATGACAAATGAGGATGCGGTGCATTCACCTATCTCTCATCACTGGCAAGGTCTCCAGTCCATAAGACAAACTTAGAACCTATAAACTGCTAGAGAAGAGAGCAATACTAGAAAACTATACAAAAGTCAAATGTCCACTTGGCAAAATGTAGGAAAATGGGAGTATACAAGACAAATATAGAAAGTAGAGGTTCCATCAACAGAGGAATGGATAAAGAAGATGCGTCACATATACACAATGGAATATTACTCAGCCATAAAAAGGAACGAAATAGTGCCCTTTGCAGAGATGTGGATAGACCTAGAGACTGTCATACAGACTGAAGTAAGTCAGAAAAACAAATATCGTATAATATCACTTATAAGTAGAATTTAGAAAAATGGTACAGATGAACTTATATGCAAAGCAGAAAGAAAGACACAGATGTAGAGAACAAACTTAAGGATACCAAGGGGGAAAGGGGAGGTGGGATGAATTGGGAGATTGGGATTGACATATGTACACTACTATGTATAAAATAGATAACTGATGAGAACCTACTGTATAGCACAGGGAACTCTGCTCAATGCTCTGTGGTGACCTAAGCGGGAAGGAAATCTAAGAAAGAGGGGGTATACGCATACGTATGGCTGATTCACTTTGCTGTACAGCAGAAACTAACACAACATTGTAAAGCAACTATACTCCAATAAAAATTTTAAAAATAACAAATTAGAGGTATAAATGACAGAATTTTTAACGTGTTCAATGGATTACTGTGCTTTGTTGGATTGAAAAAACCTCAAAGAGAAAGGGCCACAGTACATCCAGGGAGACATTTTAAAACTGAGACATCAGTAAATTATCTGCATAGGATTAAGTGCTTTGCCTCCCCATCCCCTCCCCCATCCTGAGTGATAAGAAAATTACCCAAATTTCCACCTATGGCTTTTTAAAGGTTTAGTCTATCTATGTATAGAGTGCAAGCTTCTACAGAGCATGCTTCAAATGCAAAATCAAACAACTCAGTGATTATCTCTGTAACACCTAAATGAAAATTCAAAAATTGGCGATATTGAGAGGTCTATCAGTCAAATGATCAATTGAGAAGGCTGATGAATGGAAACAGTAAGGACAATCCAATGAATTGATATATATAGATATATAGATATACAGATATATAGATATATCTCTCTATATATATATATTTTTTTTTTTTGGCGGTACGCGGGCCTCTCACTGTTGTGGCCTCTCCCGTTGCGGAGCGCAGGCTCAGTGGCCATGGCTCACGGGCCCAGCCGCTCCGCGGCATGTGGGATCTTCCCGGACCGGGGCACGAACCCGCGTCCCCTGCATCGGCAGGTGGACTCTCAACCACTACGCCACCAGGGAAGCCCTTGATCTATATATTTTTAAAGAAAAACAAGAATACAATCCTTATTAGAATCCTTATTATTTTTTGAACCAACTATCACTACCTTGTTTGACTCAAAGACTATCCCTTTTTTCATAGTTTAAACTCTTTAAAAAGATAAAAGTCATCAACCATTTCCTTTTATGAAGATTCTTCTGTACAATCCCATAAAACTGAATGTAAAGGTAAGGGAGAAAGCAGAACAAGTCCACTAAGACAAAGCTCTGTAAAAGGAGGACAAAAGTCCAATGATGCTTCTAACCCAATGTTTACGGCCAAATATCTGAGAGAGAGAAAATAAACACAACTTTTATGAGCACAGTAGCTGACTTCGAGGTAAATGGTAATCTGACCCTCATATGATAGAAAATCGGGTCAGGTCCTCAAGGAGAAATTAGATATCCTGATGGAAGCTAGCAGTGAATGATCTCCTCTTATACTTAACAGACGCTATTAAATAATTTTTCACTCACTCAACTTCAACAATGTTCACTTGAACTTTCAACAACCTATTAATATGAGTTGAAAACAGAATACTGATGTTAACTGTAAAACCACAGCCAGTTTCTCAGAAATGTGAACCTACCCTGGCAAGTCACCAACCACATTTGGCCACATATTCTCTCTCACCGTTCCCTGGTAAAGATCAAAGGCCCACAGACAGCACCTTATTGCTTTCACTCTCACACAGTGAATAGATTACAACAATAACAACCTTCCTCATTTGAATACTGATGTTTAAAAATGAAAAGACCAATCGACATTGACAGTTGCCCTGCCTACCTGTTTAGCTTTGCTAACTCGATCTTCTACTTGATAATGAGGGAAAATTATATAATGTGATCCCCCATGGGAAAAGACTGGTTGTTTTCCCAGGAAATTGTAAATGAGATCTATTCAAAGATCAGAAAAAAGTCAGAAAGATAATGAAAGCAACCCAAAATGTTACAATTGGAATGTGTTGCAACTTTTATAATCACTGATAGTAATGCTGAAATAAAGTTATTTAAAATAAATTGAGGTACTAGTCTTCAAAGTATCACCCTGAACTGTAGAGCTTTTTCTGAGATTTACCAAAAAAGTAACACAATCTTTCTAGTTCAGTATATCTTGATCTATATAGCTACCTTCTAAACATACCCAATTGTTTAGGAAAATGCAGCCAAGTTACTTGTTTGCAGCAAGAAACATGCTTTTTGAAGTCATTAACCAATTTGCAATCACTTGAGAACCTCTCTGCCCTAAGATATTTCAAGAAAGACAAGTTTGTTAATCATTTGGTCATGCTGCAATTCGATATCAGCAGCGGAATCAAGCCTTAAGCCCCTTCAAATTCTAAAATACCTTCCAGAATCCCTCACAGTATTGCAAAGGGCTTTTCCTGTGCTCACTGTGCACCAAGAATCCCCATCAGTATTATGTGCACATGCACCATTTGTCGCTGACACTCAACCAGAAACACAGACAGACATGCTCCACTGGAGGACCAATTTCCAGAGCAAAGAATACTTTAAATGAGAAAAACAACCTACCCTGCGTGCTCTAATTGCCTGTGTACTGTGTATGATTTAAAAGAGAGAGGGAGGAAGGGGACAGGGAAGGCAGCAAGTGGATTTTAATCTATAAAGTGAAAATTAATATGTACAGCATTTTATTTTCAGATTTAAATCATTTCCATTAAATTTAATTTACCTAATTGTTAATGAATTAGCAAGCACATTTAGCAACCAAATCACCTACTAATTGGATCCTAATGAAAACTACTTAGCTGCTTGTATTCATGTTGATCATCATGTATGATTCACCAGGGTGAACTATACCCAAGGCCTCTGGCTAGTGAAACTGTACTTTCTACTTTTCATTGTTACCTGGATCCTCAAAGTGAAGAATTTACTTCTTTTTTTCTCCCTCTAGGGTCAAGGACAGTGTTTGCTGCAAACTATAAAGCAGTACAAAACATTTACATCAAAGGACAAAGAGATCACCCAGCTCCAAAAAATCCGGATTGTATAAACTACATATGCCACTGCTTACTGATGCAACAGTAAAAGAAACTCTTCCCCAAGTTGTTAGCTGGGGCTTCTAAAGATCTGCCAGTTTTCAGTATAAAGCCTGAAACTAGGCTGGAAAATCTGGAGATGCTTTAGAAATGTCTTCACAGGATGCCAGAGGGCCCTCCCCAACCCCTCCCCTCCTTTTCCGTTTCTTCAAGGCAGAGGGATGTAGCCAGAGGCAGGGCTTCTTCCGGTGGAATGTATGGCCAATTATTATGAGTCCTTAAAGCACTCTGGGCTCCTTTAGTCTGGGGGCCAAGGCTTCACATGAGGGTCTCCCCCTCCCCCCACCATGATTCCAGTGATAACAATCTTACAATCCATTCTCTTTCCTCTATAAACACAACCCAATGACCTGCTTCCTTTTGTAACTGGTGCCAGACCCTGAGTTGATTTCATCTGCCACCTTTCCTAATCTCTAGCTTGACCTGGCTAACAACCATTTAAATCTGGACCTTGAATAAAATTGTTTCTAGGTGCTACTGAGCAGAATGCTCCTTCAATCCTGCTTGGATTTGTCTGTTTTCGCTCCTGAAAGACACTGGACCCTGGACCTGCTCTTCAAAAAACGTGCTTTTTATACCTTTGGACATGTTTAGATGCATCATCCTTTTTTTCCCCTAGAATGAAAGAAAAATAATTTTGCTTGATTTCCATTTACATGGCCACCAGATATTTGAAACAACTCCTTGTGGCTTAGCTGCCAATTTAATTAACAAGGAGTTGACCTTGGGGTGCCAGTCAGCAAGCATTTACTGAGAACCTAAATTGTGCCCGCCAACTTTGCCCCTAAACATGAGCAAAGTCACACACCAAGTCTTTGCCTACAGAGAATTACTGTCTAGCTCTGCCATTAACTCATCAGGTGACCTTGGGCAAATTGTGCCAACAGGAAGGGAACAATGCAGAGGACACGGTCAAATGGGAAGATGTCCTGCTCAGAGGCAGGATGCATGGTGGAGGAAGGAGTATCCAATCCCGAGAGCCTTATTTCCAATCTGACCCCCAGTAGGTAAGATAACACAAATAGATTTTTCCACAGCTGTTCCCACTTTCCCTTCTCCAAATGGCCTAAGATCATACCCATCTTCTGCTAAAACAGATCCCTAGGTCCAACAAAATGTCTCCAGCTGAGCCATCATTTACTGAAAGATAGATTCTGAACTTTGCTCTAAATGCCTTCACAGTCTGCTAGTCTAAATTTAGAAATATGTGCGTGTGTATACGTACATACATATATATATGAATATGTGTATCTAAAGCCCTTCCCTAATCACCTTTTAAACAAATTTAAAAACCAGCAAAAGGTTAAGAATACCTTTATTCTGGCTGTGCCTTTATTATGGGCCTTTTAATACTTATAGATTCCACCTGTATTGTTTTCCAATACAATTACAGTAGAAGGTTATAGAGGTATTTACTTACAAACACCACTGCTCTGGAATCAGCAAAACAGCCTCTTTTGTACAATCTTCCCTATCCCTTCATTTGTACAAGCTTTTACAGTACCCAGCTTAGCATGGCCAAATCAAAACTGTGTAGGTTTTGTGGTACGCATTTGTTTAAATGAGGTTTTAATACAATGTGGTCATTATTGCCATCCTGCCCTTAGATAGAATTTTACATGCAAGATATACTGAATGTATATGTACTGAAAGAACACAGAATGGGATAGGGGAATATAAAGTCAGGTTTTATAGAATATGAGTAATTTAAGTTGAAGGACAAGAGCATGAAAGAGAGGGCCATTAAGCTGAAGAAATCTTTTAAGCAATTATATTGGGGTAGAAATTAAAAGTGGATTGGGATATGTTCTAGAATCTAGGCATTCAAATTCTGAACACTTGTAAGGTACTCATTACTGATATTCTTCCCCCAGTAACCACCCCCCCATTTGTATTCAATTTTAGCTTTCATTACTGAATTCCATTTGTCCCGAGGAAATGTTGTTCTTCAACACTGCAACAATAATATACTAACTGCTTCAGATATGTGTTGCATGGGTTGTTAAGTCCCTGCTAAATGATTAAAGTAAGGTTGTCTTCTACTTTCTGGCTCTGTGTCAAAGGTATGTTAAATGGCCTTTTAAATTTTTTAATTATTTAGTTCCTGAAACTACATTATACAACCCTTATGCAATAATTAACCTGTGGCTTTCAACAGTGATTAGTGAGTCTTTATTATGGTAATGATGGCTCATTCATAGACGAAGTTTATTAAGACTCTGGTCCAGAGCTCACTGAGATCCCAGAGTCATGAAAAGTTTCCATAGGTCCTCATCTAAAAGACTATATCCTGGGACTTCCCTGGTGGTCCAGTGGCTACGACTCCGCCCTTCCAATGCAAGGGGCCTGGGTTCCATCCCTGGTCAGGGAACTAAATCCCACATGCCGCAAGTAAAAGGTCCCATATGCCGCAACTAAGACCTGATGCAGCCAAATAAATACATAAATATTTTAAAAAATAATAATAATAAAAGACTATATCCTGAGGAAGAGAGAGATGTGAGGCACCAAATAGCAAGGTTTCGTTAGCAAAGGAAATAAACAGCCTCTAACTACATTTAGCGATTGCCTTAAGAAGTTTTCATTTTGGCGAGTCAAGAATACTCCATTATGATTGCCTATCAGTTTTCTGCAAGCAGGCTGTTTTCACTTCCCACAGAGTCTCATTCCTCTAGACTGCAAGGAGCCCCTGGGCCTTCAAGAGATTTAACAAATCACAAGAAAGAGACACAGCTAGCTCACTTGCTGGATGTCTCCTTAGCCAATCGTCAAAGCCAAGCCTAGCTTTAGGTGGTAATATTAACTTATGGATTTCTACGATGTGCAAGCACAGTACTAGGTGCTTGGCCCATATTCTCTTATTTAATCTTTATAGCAACCCTTTGAATTGGTTGTTACCCATTCCATTATACATATCAGGAAACTGGGACACTGAGAATAAGCAACTTGCCCCAAATTACACAGCCAATAGGTGCTGACTGCAAGGTCCCAGCTACAACGTTGTAATTGTGTATCTATAGAGAGAACCCCGGGCACATTAATAGAAAGGAATCTTCCTGAATGAAAATTATAAGCCATTTGTATGTAAATATACAACTGTCAAAGCTTGCATCTGGCATTCACTTGAAAGCCCAATCAATGTTCCACGTAAACCATAACCCAAGAAAATTCACTGAAAGATATCTGAGATGAACTGTTCATTGATCATGTCAAATTAGGAAAGGCACAAATCACAAAGTCAAAATTTTATTCACACCTAAATTGGGTGCTTTCTGGTCGTTTTAGTTTACTCTCAAAACAGTAGCCTGGGGCTTCCCTGGTGGCGCAGTGGTTGAGAGTCCACCTGCCGATGCAGGGGACACAGGTTTGTGCCCCGGTCCGGGAGGATCCCACATGCCGCGGAGCGGCTGGGCCCGTGAGCCATGGCCGCTGAGCCTGCGTGTCCAGAGCCTGTGCTCCGCAACAGGAGAGGCCACGACAGTGAGAGGCCCACGTACCGCAAAAAAAACCAAAACCAAACCAAAACAAAACAAAAAACAGTAGCCTGCCATTCTGACTACTGTCTATTGTCAAATATTAACCAGATTATTTTGGATAGAAATATTTCCCCTTTGTCTATCAAGATGACAGTATCACAGCACTAAATATTTTATTCTTGTAAACTTGTCATTTGACTTAATTTCAAAGATTCCCCCTCCCCCAGATATTTGACTCCACATCACCTATCACTTTTGGAAAGCTTATTTGTGGCGATCCTGGCAATACCTGACCCAATGTAACAATTCACTGCAGCATTGGGTTATTTGTCATAGAGTCATTACATGTAGTTTCCTGAATGGTTCCTCTTAGTGAGTCAAAGAACATTCCTCTCCTATGTTAACAGGGTCACACATTTTACTGAGAAATATTATTCGGATTTCCCTTATAGATTATCCTCAGTGGCTAGAGATAGAGAAAAATCAGAATATAATCAAAGAAAAGGTATCTCAGCAGCAAAAATGTAGATCCCTCTCCCTCCAACCCGAGTCCTCATTCAGAGCTGAATACTTTTCATTTACCCAGAGCCGTGATAAGTTTTGTAACCTAGTTTTTGAGCCCCAAACACATTAAAAGCAGCAAGTTAGAGGGGGAAAGGAATGCACTAATAGACTTGTGTTCTGGGGAGAATTATAGAAAACCCCACAAAAGCCTTATATTTTAAGAGGCCAAATCTGTTAAGATCTAGATATATGCTTATCATTATGAAAGGCTGAGAAGAAAAAAGCAAAAATTAGATGACTATAAGTAGATATGATTTCATGATTACTGAGCACAAGCTTTGTTGGGTATGAGTGCTATATGTCTTTGTGCATTTTGTTTTGTTACATGCCAATGTCAGGATTTCATCATTGTGCTATAAAATAACCTGAAAGCCTACATTTAAAATTTTACGTTTTAGAAATTTTAACAATCCACTTTAGGCAAAAAAATAAGGAACAGGAAAGTTGAGAATGTACTGAAGAGGGAAAAAAGAAAAATAACAGGAATTTTCTCAATTTTCCTCTTTAAATTCCTTTGCATACTCATTAAAAGTATAAAAGTTTATTGAGCTCTTACAATGTGCCAGGCAATATGCTGAGTGCATTGAAAGGATTACTTCATTTAATCTGTGCATCAACCCTGTGAGACAAGTATTATCATTCCCATTCTATGGATGAGAAAATTGAGGCTCACAGAGCCTCAATCTAGTCAGCAATTAGAACTCAGGTTGGTCTGACTGCACTTAGAAATTTCAACCTCCACTCTACACTACATTGTGCCCACAAAAGTAACTCAAGTATACATATTTCCTGTTGGACCAAACTGTCTTCATCTCCAAACAGGCAGTCAGAAGGGTTGTATGTCAACACACAAACGACTAGCTTGATGTGACAAGCCAGTCAGAGCAACTGAACAAGTTTGTGTGTAGGATGCAGCCAAAGGCAAGACCAGCCTATTATTAGAATACACAAATCTCATTTATGATGTAAATGGAACACAGATTTAAGTTTCCTCCGCTCAACAGTGGCGCGGAATGTAGTAATGTAGTAACACTTTCTGAAAGAGTTTACACGGGGCTGATAATCAGCGCTTAATGAGGTGCTTTTCCCCAGATGCAAGACCTTTATGTTACTGTCAGCCTGCTCACCGTCTCATTTTTCCCCACCTGAATAGCTTCCTACTCTTACAAAGGCCCATCACTATGTGAAAGTGGCAGTATAATTAATTTTTTCAGTAAAAGCCAAATTGTTTGTGCTCAAACATCCTGCAGTTCAGGAAATGTCAAAATGTCAGACCATGTAGGTGGAAATAAACTTTGCATTCCACTTCCAATCACTTCCTGTAGGGAAAGAATAGCTAGACATTCCGTTGAGAAAACAGAAATGCACAGAACCGATTCAAAAAAGTGACTCAATGTCTTTCTTATCTGATAAATATGCCATTATCAGTATATCTTAATCTATCTGGAGTTCAAACATAATACCCTAGTGCTGCTTGTAAGATCCTGTCGCACCTCCAGAAGCTGGTGTATGCCTATGTGTGTGAACACAACGCATGACCGCCCCAAACTCCCTTTTGGATTGTTTTTAAAAATGACATTGATTTTTAATTTCCTTATTACAAAATACATGTACATACACCATAAAATGTCTGGCACATACTAGTACTCAATAAATAATTATGATATAATTTTAAAAAATTAGAAAACATAGATGAAAAAAAGAAGAAAATAAAACCTCCATAATCCCATCATCCAGAGAAAACCACTGTTTTCTGTTATCTGTGATTCCAGCCTTTTTTCTATGCATATTAAATACATTTTAAAATAAAAATGGGATCACACTTTATGTACTATTTTGTCACTTAATAATAAGTTGTCAGCATTTTCCTATGTCATTTTACTTTTTATTATTTTTTTAAATTTTATTTATTTGTTTATTTATTTATTTTTGGCTGCATTGGGTCCTCATTGCTGAGCGCAGGTCCTCCATAATTGTGGCAAGCGGGCTTCTCATTGCGGTCTTGTTGAGGAGCACGGGCTTCAGCCACCGGGCCTCAGTAGTCGTGGCTCACGGGCTCCAGAGCACAGCCTCAGCAGTTGTGGCGCACGGGCTTAGTTGCTCCGCGGCATGTGGGATCTGCCCAGACCAGAGCCCGAACCCGGGTCCCCTGCATTGGCAGGCGGATTCTCAACCACTGCGCACCAGGGAAGCCCCCTATGTCATTTTAAATTCTTTTACAGCAGCATTTTAAGAGCTGTACAGTATCCCATCATATAAATATCCCATAATTGAACCAATCCCTTAATGTTGGAGATTCAGGTTATTTCCAGTTTTTCACTTGTATAATGTCACAATGAATATCCTTATAACTAATTCTTTATGCACCTACTTGGTTATTTCCCCAGGACAAATTCCTGGGCATGCAGAAAAGGGAAACAACCCTGAAAAATGGATAAATAAAATGTGTATATCCATACAGTGGAGTATTATTCAGCCATAAAGAGGACTAAAGTTCTGATACATGCTAAAACATGGATGAACCTTGGAAACATTATGCTAAGTGAAAGAAGTCAGATAGGAAAGGACAAATATTGTATGATTCCACTTATACAAAATGTTCAGAATAGGCAAACCCATAAAGACAGAAAGTAGAATAATGGTTGCCAGGGACTGACAGAGATAGGGAAGGGGGAAGGACTGCTAATGGGTGTAAGCTTTCTTCGGGGGGTAATGAAAAGATTCTGAAATTAGACAGTAGTGATAGCTGCATAACCATGAGAATATACTAAAAACCACTGAATTGTACACTTTAAGAGGATGAATTTTATCTCAATAAAGCTATTATTTTAAAAATTCTGAGGCATGTTATTGTTTGCTTAAAGGTTATGCAAAAATTTTAATCTCTTAATGTAAAAAAATTATTTCTTGGACTTCCCTGGTGGTCCAGTGGTTAAGAATCCGCCTGCCAATGTAAGGGACACCGGTTCAATCCTGGTCTGGGAGGATCCCACATGCTGTGGGGCAACTAAGCCCGTGCACCACAACTACTGAGACCACATGCCACAACTACTGAAGCCCACAAGCCTAGAGCCCATGCTCCACAACAAGAGAAGCCACTGCAATGAGAAGCCCATGCACCGCAACAAAGAGTAGCCCCCGCTCACCGCAACTGGAGAAAGCCCACGCACAGCAACGAAGACCCAACACAACGCCCCCCAAAAATTTCTTAAAATGAACTAAAATTAATTTTCTTTTGAGAATATTCTGAATGGTATGCAACCACTAGCGAGATCACCTAAATAAATAGTTTAGCTAGGAATCACCTAGACTGAGACTTCTTAACGTTGGCATAAAAATGTTAATATCATGAACACCTGTAGGTTTATTATTTATATATTACAAGATCCAGAAAGGACAGAATGCTTTTTTCTTTTTAAGATTTTTTTCTTGTGGACCAATTTTAAAGTTTTTATTGAATTTGTTACAATATTGCTTCTGTTCATATCGGATCTTAGCTCCCCGACCAGGGATGGAACCCTCACCACCCTCTGCATTGGAAGGCGAAGTCTTAACCACTGGACCACAAGGGAAGTCCCCAGAATGCTTTTTTGGGTAATACACACACACACACACACACACACACACACACACACACAAACACACATATTTTTTAACATGAAAGTATACAACAGTTTTCAATAGTCAGTAAGGTTACCTGTAGTGTCACCTCTCGAAATGCCAGATCCTGGGTCAAGACAGAAATGGCAGAAGGGACATTAGTCCCTGCCTCTAAGGGTCTTCTCATCTCAGATAAATTACATCGCTTTTTCAGATTCCTTCTACTGTCTCTGAACAAAACACCACTAAACACCATTTCACTTCCTGAGCAGAACTTTTTAAAAAAGACTACAGGCAAAGCCTTCAGTGTACATTCTGTTTTCCCGTTGGTGCCCTCTTCATTTCAAATGCTGCAATGAAGTAATTTTTGCTCTTCACTCCTCCTCTCTGGTATGCTTCTCCCATGGGCACCTCCTAAGTGGTTCAAGCAAAAAGACCCATCATTGCTCAGCAGTGAGGGCAAGTTTGAGCCACAAGTCAAATACCTTCCTGAGACCTTTAACCTTGTTGAATGGGGTGGGAGAGTGATGAAAGCCATTCTACATACCAGGAAGGTCTAATGTCACAGCTTACAATCTGTCCAAACAGGATGCTTGGATTTTTTTTCTAAATGGTGACCAGGGTGGCTCAAAAGCAGTATTCCTATGATGACACCCTCAAGCCATGCCACACCTAAAGAGAGGGAAGGACAAGCTGGAAAGAGGGAGATAAACTACCCGCAAAAGCTGCCTATCTGAATACTTGGGGAGAAATGCCTAGGAAGTCCCTGTGAAGAACTTTACATACCACAGAGAGGAATAAAAGCGTCCACACAAGTGGCTAGTCAGGAAACTTGTTGCCAGCAGGGTGCAGGTTAGGTTAGGTAAAAGCACAGTCATAAAAGTCACCAGCCAAACACGACCAAAGATTCATATGCATCTTTAATTACTTTACTAGATACCAGCCCAAATATTTCTCAGGGCCCAGTCTTTCAGAGAGCCATCAGTATCGTCTTAGGTTTCTAATCAAATTATATTTTGGCGGTTTCTGTCATTTCTCAATAATTTCTAAAGCCATTGTGATACCTGTGAGGTATTTGGGGAAGAAGATTGCATTTTCCCATTAGGTTTAGCCTGTTTAGTCCTTTAATGTCATCTCCACTTATTTTTATGAGGCAACATTCAAAGTGCTTTATTTAAAAAACTAGGGGCTTCCCTGGTGACGCAGTGGTTAACAATCCGCCTGCCAATGCAGGGGACATGGGTTCGAGCCCTGGGCCGGGAAGATCCCACGTGCCGCAGAGTAACGAAGCCCGTGCGCCACAACTACTGAGTCTGCGCTCTAGAGCCCGCGAGCCACAACTACTGAGCCCACGCACCTCAACTACTGAAGCCCGCGCGCCTAGAGCCCGTGCTCCACAACAAGAGAAGCCACCGCAATGAGAAGCCCGAGCACCACAATGAAGAGTAGCCCCCGCTCACCTCAACTAGAGAAAGCCCACACGCTGCAACAAAGACCCAATGCAGCCAAAGATAAAGAAATAAAATAAATTAATTTTTAAAAAATTTTTAAATAAATAGTAATTATATGGTCCAGTGGTTAAGACTTGGCGCTTCCACTGCAGGGGTTGCAGGTTCGATCCCTGGTCGGGGACCTAAGATGCTGCATGCCGCGGTGCGGCCAAAAGTTACAAAAAACAAACAAAAACCTAGTAATTATAGACTCAACCAATAAAGTAATGAGAGGCAGGCTTATAGCTCCAATGCAATGGCATCTTGTAGGGAAGATGTTTTACCCGACAAATGAGTTAACCCTCAGGAAGCTTGACAATACGAAGAACACCTGCTATCCAATCACACCAGGTGATGTAAGACTAAAACGATGAAATTTTTGTTGAGAAGGGAAGCCCCTGCCTACTCATCTTCCTTTCTTTAGGGTATCTCCTTGGAAACATAATAGGTCTGATAAAAAGTCTCGACCCTTTGGTCTTATAATGCTTGTTCATGGGCTTTTAACCCTTGGAACTACAAATACTTCCCGTCAGAATTAGCTCAGAGATCTCTGGGTATACACAAGACAAACACAAGGTACATTCTCTTATCTCTCAAGGAAACAAGAGAAGATTTAAATTGTTCTCTCTTCTACTTTTCTGTATAAACGTTTTCTCCATCAAAATGCGTGAAATTCTTTCCGGACTTTGTAGTCATTTTTGTGCTACCTTACATGCATGTGACTCTAATAATGCTTACCCAATATTAAAATTACATTTCTCCTCTCTTCCATATTGGTATAGAAGGGCCTTGTGCTGATGGAACTGCTTTAGTTCTCTAACAATGACGAGTTGTTAATGGGTGGATTTCTGTGAGTGAAATGCATACAAACACCTGAAGAAAAGCGGGAACACTGTAGTTACATGGAAATCAATTTAACACACTTGATCTAGGGACCAAAAGCATCTACTGGTTACTTGCAAGTGCAATTTCAATCAATCAATCCATCAACAAACATTCTCTGAGCTCCTTCTATGACAAGGCCCTATGCTAGGCGCTGCGGACACCAATGAGACATAGTCTGGGCCCTGGAAGTGTTCACAGTGTAGTGGAGACATCACCAGACCACTGGATCCCCACAGATCTACTCCAGAAAACAGAGTCCAACTTCCATTCGAAGAGACTAATTGTTTACTTCAGCTAGGATTATAAATTGGAACTGCTGGTGGGAATTTTGCCATCTCCTTGAGGCAGCCTGTTCCCTCTTTGGGCAACTTAGATGGCTGGAAAGTTATTGCCCGGCTTGAGAAAGCTATATCTCCCTATGGCTCTCCTCCACTGATCCTAGTTTGCCTCCTTCCACACCAAAACCACACACACACACACACACACACACAATTAGTTTAATGCTACTTTGACTTGAGAAACCTTCATGCTTTTTATATCAGCCAGCATGGCCCCACATGAAACTCAAATTTCCCAAGCTAAAAAATTATAGTTCTCTCAACTTTTTCTCATATAATGTGATTCTGAGTTCCTCTGCCATTCCTTATTAAAGAAATCTCAGGCAGCAGCAGACAGAGGTGTTATTTAGAAGGTTGGTAGCTGGGCCCTGACAACAATTTACAAACCTATTTTGAAGGAGAAAATGGGATGCATTAGGCCCCAGTTTGTGGTCTTCATGATCAAGTATAAGCAGAATTAATAATTCATATCCTGCTAATGCACAGCAAATCACGTAAGAGCTTCAGCTTTAGCAAGGTCTTGAAACCGAACACACGCTCACAACACAGCTCAAAAGCATGAATAAAAGCAATCTGTATATCCATCCCAATCAGACCTCCTGATTACTGCTCACTTGCAAGAGAAGTTTCTTCCTTATTGAATTTCTGTACCTTTGGACTCAGCAGTCTCTCCCATAACTTTTCACTCTACATAAAAACTTCTAGTTCTAATTATTAAAGATGCAAAAGCCAATAGTCCCCATGAATTTAGGGTGTGAACAGAGAATCACAGTGCTTCTCTAGTCCAATATGCTTTTTAGATAGAAGAAAGTGAGCCTTAGGGAAAGTGACTTGTAAGTGGCAGAGCCCTAACTAGAACTCAAGTTTCATTACTTTTCTCTGTTTTCTATCAAAATGCCTCTAAGTGAAAAAAAAAAAAAAGGAAGTCTGCAAAAAACATCAAGAGACATAATTCAACTAATAGTGGTGTGTTGGGAAAAAAGGTTCCTGATGATCAAAGTTGTATTCTGTGAGTTTGGGTCTCCTCCACCTAACCACCACCACTCTTTTCCTCTTTTTTTTTTTCTCTTTTCCTCTTTTCAGCTCCCTGTAAACGTGTGCTTTCTGTATCCACCTAAGGCAACAGAGGATGTTAAGTCTGTAAACAAATCCAGGCTCAAATAACATTTACTGGACATCCACTAAGTGCCACGCATTTTCACACACAGGATCTCGTTTATTCTTCATAATAACTCCATGAAGTAGGTGCTATTATACCCATTTTCCAGATAAGCTCAGCTCTGAGAGACCACATAGTACAGTCAGGATTCAAACCCAGAACTTTCAACTCCAAATCCAGTACTCTCTCTGCTACTTTCTCTGTGTACCTTTTAATGACTGATGATTCGGATGGTATTGGTGGTCTACTTCATCCAAGTTTTTGCTTCACAAACTGATTCTTTTTTTTTTTTTTTAAGTTTTATCAGGTGGAAATTCTAAAAGATCCAACTTCTAGCAATCTTCTTTGCATATTAGGCTACGATGACATCCTGCCTGTAGCAGCAGTCAGGACAGGAAGGTTTTCCATTAGGTTTTGGCAGACTATAAGAAAACCCATAGCCTGAGCAAGGGAGAGATGAGGTAGTCTATCTAAACATGCTCTTCTGGATGGTTCCAGGAAGCCCTGAGACAAGTAAAAGAACTGGGTTCATCTTTAGAAGGTTCACATCACTTTAGCTTCAAATAAACCCTGACACCCAAGTAGGAGTACCAGGCAGCCACACAGGCCATCTATATCTCCAGGTTACTGTAAAAAGGAAGGAGCAAGTTTCCTAATCTGGACATTGAAACGCTAAGTTGTAGCCTCCCATTTGTAACCAATGAGTATTCACAAGGACAGGTGGGTAATGGAGAATGAACGTTCCCTCCCAGCATTTTTAATTAACTGGTTGTTGGATTTATTGGTCAGCTCAGTGGGAAATCAGAACCTACTACTTGGGGGCTATTTTTATAGCCTTCTGGAGTTAGGTTGCCTTAGTACAGACACCTGGCACTATTCCTAGAAATGATTAGATCTGTATTTTTCCCTTTTAAAAGCAACCAGTGAGTAGATTTGATCATTCCAGGCACCTGGCTAGTAATCCAACATAATAAAGGTACCCCTTTCCCTTCCCACTCTGGTAACACAGCATATGCACCACCAGTTTATCCCTTCACATCCAGCAGCAGGGCGGAGGCAAAGAAAGTTGGTTAAAACACAAAATAAGCTCTGTAAAACCTGGGAAGCAAGGGGCTGTATCCGTCATCAATACGTTTATAAGCTATAAAACCAGAATAAGTAGTCTCTGAATAAACAACAGTTGATCATATCAACTCTAAATGCCTCAAATCAGAGTTTCAGCTCATTTCCTCTTTGTCTTCCTGCAGATGAAGCACTGTTTAGGAAAAAAAGAGAACGTTTTGCCATTGGAGATCTTTTCACAGCATACATTAACAATTTCCGGGCAGATATTTGGGTGGCAAATCGTACCCCAATACCTATTTTGCAATAAAACTACCACAGCATTAAACTGACATAATAGAGACAGAAATTGTATTCAGTCAAGTTTTAGTCATGCAGGCACTCACCTTAATGTGGGAGATGAAGTTCATCCTTGGGAAATCCAAGGGTAATGACCGAAACACAATGTGATTGAGCTAATTATCAACCAGGTGTGCTTTAAGGAGTTGATGGTTCAATCTATTACTGCTAAGCACACAAGCCTTTTTTGGGGAGGAGTTGATGAGAGCAGGTCAGACACTGCAGCTTCTCGGAGGGCAAAAGACAACGTTTCTGCAGATTTTGCATTATGTCGGGCCAGCCTAAATCTTGCCCAACCACCAAGTCCAGTCAAGAACCTGGAAACTTTTCCTGCCTGTCCAAGGCCCCAGGGAGCTGGCCATCCCCTGGAGTCCACTGGCAGTGGCTATCTATAAGCAATTGGCCTATACTGCCTTGTAACAAGAGTCAACTTTTCATTTGTATATGTCTGGTCTTCTCAGCTAAACAAACTGCTCAAAGGCACACACATGTTTTTTTCTTGTATCCCCCATGATGTCTGACCTTGTTAAGTATTTGCAGATTGAGGTCTTCTGGATGGAAAGTAACTTTTTAAATACTTACACATTGCTGTATGGATATTTCTTACATTTGTTTGTCTCTGTAAATGGAGTTCTATATATGAAACATAAACTGTTTAATGGCTCTGGTTCATTATAATGAACATCAGTCTCACACAGTGTGGGACATGGAGCTGGGTATGCATTGACCTCATGATATACCCAACCAACCTCAGCACATGTTACTGAACAGAGCCCTACTTCCCTGGGACCACATCCACCTTCTCACAGCCACATCTCCTTTTTCTCCTCCTTGTTCCAGTACGTCAAGGAGCCTGGCGTTCCCAGGCACTACCAACCAACCCCAGTACACATTTCTTCTAGTTGTCAAACTGTGTCTCCCTCAAACTGGACATCATTAGTCTTCTTCAATGAATCCCAGTACACTATAAGATCCCAGAGAACAGGAACTAAGTCTGAACCATTAGCATATGTATTGGTTGGCCAAAAAGTTCGTTCAGGTTTTTCTGTAAGATATTACTTTTTTGGCCAACCCAATGAAATCCACCTCCCACCCTCCACCACCCAACCCAGAAGCCTAGTTCAAGGAACGTTCAATAAAGAGTTTAACTGAATTTCAGGATTCTAGGTTGCCCACCAGCTACTGGAAGATCCTAATTCTCTGGGTGGCTGTTAAACAAGTGATTTGATTAATATCCTAGTGGTTATTAAATTCATCATAAGCTAAAGCACAGAAGCAGAACACACACATGCCAACTGACCTATGGCGAGCTAGTTCCAAGTATCCAAACAGCATTCTCCTAGCAGAGACTTCTTTGTTTTTTGGCACAGGGCAACTTCAATATTTGAATGTTAAATGTTGAATCTGCATTTAAAAGATAACCATCAATCAAATATTTATTGATTGCCTGGTACACACAGGGCCCTGCGCAAAAAGTCTGTGAGAAAAAAATGGATGTGTTCTCAATAAAGTAATGCAATCAAGCGGTGGTAGCAAGAACAAAGCATCAACTCTACACGCTTCTTCTTAGCAGTCAGAGGCCATCCAGACAGACTAGCTGTGGCGCCTGAGAAAATACCAGATGTATATACCTCACTCCGTGTGGAAGGTCTGGAGATTGAACAAAACAGAGGTACAAGGCTTCATCTTTAAACATTTTACCAACCTACACTGAAAGCCAATGTCCTTCTTGAATGCTCTTCCAACAAAATGACAAGGAGGAGGAGGGAAACTGATGCCAGGATATAAGATCCTACCTAGGACCATTTTAAAGGTCCTCTAAGGGTTCCCCATTTGCTGGAACCTTCTTTCATGGAGATCCCCCTGCTCAGTGACTGTCCAGAGCCACCACCACTGAGCAAAGCAGGCTTCCAAACAAGCTCCAACTGGGCCAGAGCTGTTGAAGAACAAACTGCTAATACAAAAAGGCCCACCAAGCACCATCCAGAAAGAATCTGGGAAGTTTTTCACAAAGTAGGATTCATTTCTTAAAGTAAATTATGTTTTGTATTGTCCACCTCTCTCTTCCCTTGGAATAATATATTGTTGAATTGCTCATAAAGACAATCACATAGGTTTTCCAGGAATTTCTATTTGAATCAAACCAACTCCTTCTGTTTCTGAAACACATTCAATAAAAGAATGATTGCATTTCTGGTTAATCCAACATACCACAATATAAATCTACCAAAAGAGCCATTTCTATGATAGACGTAGTTAAAGGCATGTGAAATGCTACCTTTTAATCAAAAATTAACTATTAAGTCAAATAATTCTAAGTTTTTAAAGAGGGTATAACAAAAAGGCTTAGAAGACACTAACCTGAGTGAATTTTTACACCAAATCTTTACTTAATATTAGTGTTTTTAAATTTTGAAACACTCTTAAAGACAAGCACCAATTTTTTTATTTCACCAAAGCAAATGATTTGTTCATTTGTGTATGTATCTATACACACACACACACACACACACACACACACACATACTTTTAGTTTGTCTCTAGATAGTTTTGAGTTAAGGTTATATATCTGAAAGGAAAACAAAAGGTAATTCCTTTTTTAGAAAAGAAACTTGAGGTATATGTTTTTTGTTTGTTTTTTTTTTTGCGGTACGCGGGCCTCGCACTGTTATGGCCTCTCCCGCTGCGGAGCACAGGCTCTGGACGCGCAGGCTCAGCGGCCATGGCTCACGGGCCCAGCGGCTCCGTGGCACGTGGGATCTTCCCGGACCGGGTCGCGAACCCGTGTCCCCTACATCGGCAGGCGGACTCTCAACCACTGCGCCACCAGGGAAGCCCCATGAGGTATATGTTTTTAAGAAAGCCACTACCCCTAGGAATGTCAAAATGTCTTTCCTCATTGGAAATATGAATGATAGAGCAAAGGACTGGGTATCCAGGATTCCAGAGCTAGCTGTATAACCAGAAAGAAGTCACTTAGACTCTCTCTGAGTTTCAGGTATGTTAGAACTGTGCCTAGCAAAGAATACTGTCAAAACCTACTGTTGAACTTTACCCAGGGTTGGGCCAGAAGATATATAAGGTCCTTTCCATTTCTAAAAATCATGCATGAAGATGCCATCTAAATATAAGGACCTATTTTAAAATATCTTTTATTTGAGCCCTCACTATTTTGTTAGGTAACAGAAACTACAGTGATACTTCATAGTAAGCCCTTCTGAAAAGGGCATTTTAAGACACTTCATTGCTGTTATTTCTCCTATATTTAAAAAACTTTCCATAATGCAAATATATCTTTTGTTCTCAGAAAAAATAATTCCATACCGGCAGGTGGATTTGGAGGTTAAAGGTAGTGTTAAGGAACATTTTCTTTTTATTTTTCTGATTATAAAAATTATAAATCTGCATTATAGAAATTTTAGAATATACAATACAAAAAAGAAATGATCCATGATTCCACCAAAAATAATCTCTATTAATATTTTAGTACATTTCCTTATAGTATTTTCTCTAGTGTATTATAGATAGTCAACTGGGATCAAATATATTATTTGATATTTTACTTTTTCACATGTATTGTTTTGTGAGTGTTTTTCACTGTCATTAAAAATCTCTGAAAACACCATTTTAATGGCTTCATCATAGTGTACTCTATACAACCGTCCCCAACTGTTCACTATTACAAACAATGCTGCAGTGAACTCCCATATAAATAGGTTTTTGTGCACATCTCAGGTACTTCTGAACTTGTATCTCCTCTGCAGCAACTCACTGGCCAAGAAGGAAAGGGCAACACTGTGGGGTGCCAGTACGGGGCTAATTCGCACCATTCCCACCCCTCTCCTTTTTTACTTGCCCTTCTAGCACTCAGTTTCCTCTCCCTCACTGTCTTAAATTGGCTCTGGATCCTGACTGACTCTGACCCTGATGCACTGAGCAGAAGTGGCTGAGGAGACAGGCAGACACACAGAAGCCTGCAGCTGGAAAAGCAGGGAAGGCACTAATGACCTGGCCCACGGTGCTGCCTGCTCTCTGGCTGGTGATCTGAATGGCGCTGGGCACCAGACCAGCAGCGACTGGTTTTCCTAGCCTGGGTCAGGGTGGCAAAGAGACCGCAAGATCTCCATCCACATAGCCCCTGAGCCTTTGGAAACAGCCATGCCATTACTGAGGTACAAATTCCCAAAGCAATCCAGAGGACAGAATAGAAGTACAGCTGAAGTGCTTCAAAAACTCAATGTACTATAACCTTAAAGTAAACTTTAACACTCTCATCAATGTCCAGTTTATTTTTTCTGATATATCTGATATCATCTTTTCTTTGACTTCCTGGAGCCCTGTGTTTCTTATAGCATTTCTTCCTTTGGTCAAAAACTGTTTGACATCAAAGTGTGTCACTGGACCACATACATCTTGTTAATAAAGGAATTATTCTGTAAAACATGGTCTCTCCTTTCAGAGCATTGCAAACTAATTGGGAAGCAAAAAGGAAAATACAAGAAAGGACTAGAGAATAATAAAATTAAGCACTGAGGCTACTGTCAGACTAGCAGTAAGTGCTCTGAGAGGTCAGACATGGTAAAGAGCCATGAAAATGAATAGTCTTTGGCTACCCAGAGAGAGACAGGGAAAATGTCCCTAAGATTAACAAAGCCACTAAAGAGGGAATGTGCCCCACCAATAATCAATCTAGCACATCTATCCCCACAGACTCAAATGCTGCCAGAGGCTTTAAGAGGCTGCTTGAGCACTAGAGGCTTTAAGAGCCTGCTTTCTAGAGGTAGGAAGACCAAGATACTTCAAAGAGAAACCTAAGCCCTTGATGAAGCAGCACTAAATAAGCAGCAATAAAAAAGAGAAACTAACAACCAACACTGTGGCCTAGATCTGTATAAAAACAAAAATAAAGAAAAATAGCCTTTTCTAAAAGAAGGTTGACATCCAAGTGCAAATGGTCTCCAGGGTACCTTTCATTTGCTTTCTGGCCATTTGTACATGACCTTATGCACAGGGTAAAGAAAGCAAATTTACCACATCATCTTCACCCCATGGGGTACCATCTGCTCCTTTCAAAAGGAATTTTTCCCCTGTCCTCATCAAGCACCAATATTTCACATGTTTAACCATCAGCAGATACTTACTTTTGCTTAAAACCATTTTATTAAAAAAAAAAAAACAGGGGTTGAAAAATCATGTAATCAAGAAGCCCATTTCATAGGAAAGTTGGAGCAATGGAAAGAGTGCATCTTCTATGTAGATCTGCCAACATATTTTGGACATACTGGGGGAAAACATTCATAAAATTGTGCTGTCTCTGACATAAATCACTCCAATAGAATTCTTTCTGAGTTATTCTCTATCTATATGGAGATCAAAGACCCACTGGCTATTCCCCCACTGAAATAATCTACAGTTCCAGTGGAGTTATCTGCAGGCAAATGATCAAGCTATTAACACTTGCCAGGCCAGTAAGACTGTAAAGTTAACTGCAGTTGAGGTAAAAGGAGCTTTGAAGTACATACTTTTCTTTCAAGTTATCCAGATCCCCATTTAAGTATACTCATCCCAGGGATCACATCTTCAGGTTATCATATGGAAAATCTCTTGTCAGTATCAACCAACCTAGGACATCTTAAAAGAAAATGCATATAAAATCCATTCTCAAAGACTCTCTATTCTTTGGCTCTATAGAAATGTCGATTCAATACTGTATGAAATTTTTCATTTAGCAGAGATTTGGGGTAAAAAACAAGGGAATTGACCAATTCTGAAACATAGTTTGCTTCCCACTGAGACAGAAAACAAGGTGATACAAGAAAAGATGAAGGAAGTATTTTTAAATAAGAGGGGGGAAAATACTAGAGAGGGAGAAAAAAAGGACAAAAGATAGGCAAGGAACAGAAATAACAGTTGTTATTGAATTCAACTACTTAATAGTGTCTCATTATGCTTAACATGCAATATACAAGAAAACAGAGAAGAAAATTAATTCCACAGAAATAGATATACATGCTATGCAGAACTGTAAGTCACAAAAAAACAGGATTATCAAACGTGAACATGTATAAAAACTCTATTTTCTTCAAATCTAGATTGTCTTCAAACATTCTGAACATCCTCAATGAAACTGGATCTGTTATTTACCTGATCCCTGTCACCCTCACCCACCAACATCACAGACGAAACTTAGAACCATTTAGTTTTCTGAGGTCTGCATGGTCCTTATTTAAAGTGGGAACGCATTAACAAATGATGATGCAAGTGACTCAGGGACCAAGAATCTCATTACAGCAAGAGAAGGGGCCAGGCTGCATTAATATGTAGCCCACAATGAAGTTTGCATCAAACATGCCGTGAACATGTCTTCTTTGTGGAAGGTAAACCATATGTTAAATTAAACAATGGATATTGGGAAAGCTACTAGTAATTTTGATAGAAGAAAACTGGACTGAAATGAATGTCTAGAGTCATGGGTTAATGCAAATTACTTGTAATGGATGCATTTTTACAGTATACAGAGGTCTGACAGATTGAACTTTCATACGTGTGAGCAATATGTAAATATCCATTAGAACAGATTTGATTTAACAAGGTAATACCGGATATCTAGGTTCTTCCAGTACACATCAAGCCATTCAGTCTTATCCATTTGCAATCAATCTCTCATTCTTCCCTCCTCACCTCCAGGAGGCAGTCATTCAAGACTTTATTAAGAGCCTGTTACCTACAAGGCACTTTTTCATGTCCATCTGCAAAAGGTACCTGGCTCTTTAGAATATGAAATGTTGACCTTTTTCCTTTGTAAGAGTTGTATCACCTTTTATTTGCAAAGTTCATTAACATACCCTTGATCCAAGTGTTCATAATGTATATTTACATTTATATGCTTTGAATTAAAGTGAATTAAAATTAATTTTAAGTAAATTTAGAATTAAAATCAATTTTGCTCTGAAGCTGTTTGGGTTTGTATTTTCCTCACAATTTCTGAATGCCCGTGATATAACTGGTAATACATAGGAGTGCTGAAGACGTGGATTCTACAGGTCCATTCCTAGACATCATAGGGCACACTATAAATTGTCTTCAATATAAAAATCCTTTAAAAAAAATTTAGAAAATGCAAAAAAGAAGACCAATGCAATGCAAAAATAATTTCAGTGTGATCATTTCACATTGAAAAACAGCCGCTGTTGATTTTTTTAGTATAAGACTTTCCAGGATTTTTCTCCATATAAGTTTAGTTTTATTTATTTTCATGCAGTTGTATCACATTATATGTACAGATTTATATCCTGTGGAAACTATAAATTTTAATGGCTTTATAACATTGTATCAAAGGGACATATCACAGTTTATATAACCATCCACTCCTCTATTATTAAATATTTTGTTGTTTCCAATTTTTTGTTATCAGAAAACACCTCTGTTCATAAGGCTCTTTTTTTTCTGTATTCAGGATGGTTTTCATAGGAGAAAGTCCCAGAAGTCGAACTATTGGATCAAACCATGAATATTTTCAGGCCCTTGATAATACATATTGCCAAATTACTGTTCCAAAGGGTTGTACCAGAAATGCACGAGCGTGTCCATTTGACTAAGTCCTCACTGGCAGTAGATATTATTTTTTATCCACTCTTTTCCTAATCTGCGAGTAAAAAAATGTTATTGCATTGTTTTCATTGTATCTCCTTGATACTAGTGTGTGAGCTTTGACTCAGTTTCTAAAATGCTCCTTTTGGAGAGAATGCTTTTTTAGGATTTCTGTTAAAGCAGACATGCAAATCTAGTATCAGGTCCTAGCAGAGGCCAAAAGAAAATGAGAAGAGAATAATCATGCAAAAACTTTTAGGCAGTTTGAAGTTCCTTTTCTGTTCATTTAATGACTATGGATGCCAGGCACTATAGTTCTTTATCAGTTTCCCCCCAGCTGTCCGTAGGGCCTTCATACTTGGAAATTTCACTCCATCATTCTCTAAGCATTGCTGAGGACCCACCCTGTATCAAGCACAGTACTGGGCCCATGAATGTCACAGTGAACAGAGCCCTAATCCTGGTCTAACAAAACCCTAGTCTAGTGCAGAAGGTAGGAGGGTTGTCCAGCGGAGTGTGAAAGTACATAGCCAGGGAACCTAACCAAGACTTGAAGGGTCTAAGCTGAGGCCTAAAGCAAAAGCTGAAGCTCCCACCCCCACCCCCAGGTCTTTCTTTCAACTATTTCTCATGTGATATGATTTTCAGACCCATCCTGGTCACTATCTTCTGGATATACTCAACTTTGTCAATGTTCGTAAAATGTGGTGACTATACTTGAACGTAACACTCCAGATGTGGTCTGATCAGCACACATGCTTCTAATACAGCCTAAAATTGTTTGGCTTTAAAAAAAAATAAGCTACACCACATTGTTGGCTCATATTAAACTTGTGATCAGCTAAATCCCCAAGAACTTTTTACATACACTGCTGCCAAGTCACATCTCTCATATCCTGTACATATGCAATTTTTTAAACCTAAATTCAAGACTTTACATCTATCACTGTTAAATTTCATCTTGTAGGTTTTGACCTAGAGTTCCTACAAGTTGAGGTCATTTTAAATCTGGATTCTGTCATTCTATATATTAAACTATGCCACCCAGCTTTATATTATCTGTAAAGTGAAAAGCCTGTCCTTGTGATCAATTATGACCAAGAATTTGCTCCGTTACGGCAAGGGCCATGATACGGACACCTTTGTATCCCTCACAGTGCTAAGTAGGGTGACTTTTACACAGTAGGTGCTCAGTATTTGTTGCATGAATGAACGCCCAGGCAGAGCCAAAACAGTCCCGTGGCCCCTCACTAAAACATCTTCCTCCAAGTTGACGATAAATCAGTTGCTCAACCACCTGTAAATTTGCCTAATTACTGGTTATGCAGTCAAATTTCACAATCTTATGCACAAGGATATTACAGAAGACTTTCAAATATTTTGCTAAAAACCAGACATCCTATATTTGTATTTGACATTCTGGCACAGTTGTTAGGATGCAGACATCACGATGCAGCCACGAAAAAAACAGACTACTAGAGGCTGTTTATCATTTACCTCCCCGACAGTTTTTCCTCAATCCTTTCAATTTCTGCTTTCTTCAACATGAATATTTTTGAATATTCAATCCTTGCATGCCTTTAGGTTCTTTACATTAGAGAGGCAAATTTTTAAAAATAATTTTACATTAAAAACTGCACTGAGAAAGTGAAAAACTCATACGTTTATCATCAGAAAAAAACTAGATGCATTTTTAGGTTTGTTAGCTTTTGAAAGAAGATAAACCTCAAAACAGCCTACCAGTCCTATTCCCTCAAACCATCCTATCAAAGTTTTACAATTTTTAAAACAGCAGAAGCATATTACTTTCCTATAGTATTTTACATGGAATATTAATGAGAGAACTGACAGACACTGACTCAAGGAATCAGTGAAGCCTGGGTCTGAGACTACAGAACCACACTGTCACCCAAATATCCTTCCCCACTCCTTTCCTGACCGTTGGAAATCTGGAATTAGAGACTTTAAGAAATAGACTAAAAAAAAAAAGACTAAAAAAAAAAAAAAAATAGACTATCCAAGAAATAAAAGAATTCTCAGAGAATGAGCAGATAATGTGCCCAGAATGATTAATGGCCCTTCAAAGATGAGCAAGTGTGGGAAACACATGACTCCTGGCAATGTGTGCTTTGCCTGCCAGATGGTGCCTGACCCTCCACCCCATCCCTCATCCCTTCTCGGAGCTTTAGCCCAACCATGACGCCCATCCCATCCTTGACCTCCTCTCCCCCTCTCCCACCTCATCCCTGATCTCCACCCTCAAGGCTACGGGATGCGGTGAAGCTGAGGGATGGGGTGAGGCTGCCTGTTTTGCACATTACTTGGTAATTTTTAAAAAGTAGCTGAACGTTTTATTGGTTTGTTTTGTAGGCTTTTGCAGACGTCTCCCCCACGCATGTTAAAATGGTCTTGTCAAAAAGTTCCCAGCATCAAAATAGCTGATCAAAGCAAGCATGTCAAAATGTCGTATAACTACCTATATGATAGAATGAAGAAAGTATCTAGGAATTGGAAGACTTGAGTACTAGTTCCAATTTCCACCAATCGTCTGGCAGACCTTGGGAAATTCTGTTCCTGATCTGAGCCTGTCTTCCTTGTAACTGGAAAGTTTGGGCTAAATGATCTTCATAGTTTCTTCTCAAGCTATGATCCTCAGACTGCCTGGTACTGTTATTCAACTGTTTCATTTGTAATTACCTTGTCTTTAAGCATCTCTGGTCATGGACCATGTCTCGTACTTCCACAGAAGGCATCACAGTCTGAGCCCATAGTCGGCACTTACCATTTTCCAACTGAACTGATTTCCCATCTGTGAGCTAAACTGGCTATAATTAGGCTTCTATTCAATAATTTTACTCTGAAGAGCATAGGACATCACAGGTAACCTTGGCTGCTGGTAAGACTCTAACCACCATCAGGCCAAACTCTTTGCTCACAGAACATAAAAATTACAGGGATGACTGAGAAAATATTGAACCACCCCTCCAAGTGAACCTGAGGCAGGGTCCTCCATGGTACACTCTAGCCAGATGGATTGATGCTTCCAAGTGACCCTGCTTTCGACTTCACCTCCTCTCTACTGCCCTTGTCCTAATTGGTTTATGCTAAGTCAAAGATGAAAAACACTCTATAGTCCAAGAAGAAAAAAAGTGGCCTGGTGAGATATCACTGATAGTTTACATTTTAGAATAAAGCTTTTCTTAGAACATAAGTATTTCAGTGATATTTTTTCAAATTAGATTTTACTCCTATCAAACTTTTATTTATGCTAACGACCATAGGGAACATGCCTTAATAATTCAGAACTTTTTGAGAGAAAAGTCTTTCTGTCCACTGTTGATAACAAAATTGGGGTTTTGTTGAGAAGTAAGCAGGGGAGAGATAAGGAAGGGACTTCCTTACCTGCTAAGAATTGTGTCATTTAATAGATTAAGAAAAAATAGCAGCAATTATTCAGGACCAAAAGAAAAAAAATTTTAATTTAAGTAACAAATGGTTCAGAGTTAACATTATATATAGATGAACATTTTGGGGGATGACCATTGAGAAGAAAACTTTAGCAAGACTGGGCAGCCAAATAATTAAAAGATATTTGCATCCTTTGAATTTATTTATTTTAAACACTAAATAAATATAGAATGCATTTTATATCACAAAAAAAATTCAGAACTTTTTAACCTTCATTTTGCTAAAGTAACAAATTCATTCTACAATGTTCACTGAACCCCAAGTATATGCTAGGCACTGCACTAGCTGCTAGTTTGTTCAACTAGATATAGGTTAAAATCCTGGAAAACACATCAGCTTTTCATCTTCTTTTCATGACAGTGATTAAACACCCAGCTCCTCAGGTTTTTTTTTTTTTTAAAAAGGTATGTTCCAATTTCCTTATTAAGAAGACAATTCACCACAGGCTATCTGAGTATGTTTCTCTTTTGATACCATGCTACTACCATCTTGGTCAAGTCTGATTAAAGAGTGGTGTTACTGTAATTCTAGGCTCCCATTCATTACTAATAGGAGAAATTGAAGTACTGAACAGATAACCAAAGTTTCTCAATGGGTCTATGCTTTCCCTTAGCCTGTCTTCACAAGAACGAAATATAAGTGAACTTTTGACTTTCTGTACTGCTTCCATAAAAAATGATGGCAGCTATGGCAGATTTCTGCTTTTAAATGAAATGGTCACAGAGATGCTAGCGTACTAGTAAAAACAGCTCAAGTAAAGCATTTAGTTTGGCACATAAAGAATCTGCAATGAGATCTTGTCGCCTGGTGATCCTATTATTGGACTTCAAAAAGATGTGGAGTTTCTCACTTCTCTGATTCTTAAGTTGTATCAAGTTTAAAATTTTGTAGCATTAGGCAAATGCACCACACAGAGAAGAAAGCTGACCCTCACCAATGGGCATTTGGGCCTTCCCTGATAATCTGTGGAAGTGTTTTCAAACTCATTGTCTCAACACATTGGTATGTGCAGATCAGCTGTGAATATGTTTTGCATCAGCTGTTACTAATACTGAACAACCAACATTTGTAAGTAATTTTCTGTTTAAAAAATAGTGAATTGAAAGTTGCTCCTATACTACAGAAATACCATCACTAAATCACTCACATTCCAATAGGCTTTCTAGTCCAAGAGAGAAGAGAGGGGCGGGATTACCACTGGTACACAGAGAACTGCGCAGAACCTAGGATAGCCCCGCCCATGGGAGGGACCCACTTGGGAAGTGTATCTTGAGGACTGAGAAAAGCAAAGCTAGGGCTGAGAATTATGCTTAACTCTGGGCAGCCCAGAACAAGCAGTATTTGAAAGTTATGAGACTTAGCTCTCCTAATGGTTGGGAATTGCTCATCTGTAGGATAGCTTGAACTTTCAGGATATGAGGTTGTAATAAGTTGGGCTTGGGGGATTTTTGAGGGGGTTGGTTTCATTGGAGAGGGAGGGCATTATTCCAAAGCAAATACCTGTCTGATTTTCAATTCTCTCAGCCTGTAAGTGATATAACAGAAAGTGGGAGAGTGACACTGCCTTAAAGTGAGAAGGAGTTTGGAGCCAGAGAGGAAGGAATTCTCTTTTGGACCTGCTGAGTTTCAGTTGATGGTAGGAGATCTGAATGGAAAGATACAAACGTATGTAACTTATTTGAGCTGGTTTCCTCTTATGTAAAATGGGCTTAAGGCTATCTGCCTTGAAGAGTGGTGTGAGAATTAGAGATGGTGTATATAAAGTACAGAGCACAATGCCTGACTCTAAAAGACAAATTTAGTTATTATTAGTCCATAAGATATATAGGACTGGGGCATGGGTAAGAAGTCAGAACTGGAGAGTTAATGCCATTGAGATAGCAGTTGAAGCCATGAAAATGAGGGAAAAGTAGAGGGGGAAGAGAGCACTAAAGACATCCCTTTTCAAGAACAGTCACATTTGAATGGAAGAGGAAGATCTGTCATCAAGAAGGAGAGAAGGAATGCTCACAGAGGATGGAGGGAAACAGATATATGCAGTGCCACAAGCCAAGGGAAGAGAAACATTCAAGGGGGAAAAAGGAAAAAAGCCCCAATGAATTCAGTAAAAAGTCAGTTGTTGGTAACCTGCAGGGGAACAATTTTAGTAAAGAGGCAGTGGCAGAAGTCAGATTACAAGGTGTTTCAGAATGAGTGGTAAAGAAATGGAGCCAGCAGATGTAAACCACTCACTTGAGAAGAGAAAGTCAATAATGTCTCAGTCTGACAGCTGGACTTGGTCCAGACACGCAAGAACAGACTTTAGCCGTAAAGACCTAAATGTTGGATTTTAATATGGAATTTCTGATGGCTGCAGGTATAGAGGGGCCTCCCAAGGGGAAAACACATTCCTACTAAAACTAAATATGGCTTTCATAAGCTCAACAAAGAGAGGCCAACCTTGGCAGTTTCTTAAATCTCCATGGCTTCAAGATAATGCCACTCAATTCTAGGGACTGAAGAGAGGAGAAAAACAGAATGAAAAATTCAAGAATGTACAAAGGTTGGTGAAGAGCCTGCTCTCTCAGGTGGCCTCCCTGCGGAGCTTTTGTTCTCAGAATTCCCAGACTCTCCAAGTCTTAAGGAGTATAACCCAATCAAGCCTCCTCAGGTTGAGGGGAAAAAAAAAGGCTTCCCTATTAACTCCAAACCAATCACCTCCTGCTTCCCTTGTATTACACAAAGTCCTTATTTTCAGTGAGTAAATAAATAACCCCCCAAAAGCAGAGTAGCTTTCTGGAAAAGCTGGTAGGGTCCACAAAGCTGATTAGGGCTTGTTTATTTGAAAGTTTCAAATAAAAGGCATTTCAACTGGTCAGGAATGTTTGAAGACTATTAAGATGGGACAGGATTCCCTAGGTAAACATGTCCTTACTCAGGCTTCTTGGAGCCTCTAATCCCTATAACAAGCAAGGTCCTAAATAAGAGAAATAATAATACTAGCTACCATTATTGAACAATCGTGTACCATGTGCCCTTTACATGCATTGTCTCATTTAATCCTCACAATAGCTGTACGAGGTTAGATATTATTAACCCCAGGGATGAAGAGGCCCTAGGCTAAGCCCTGGTGCCAAAGGACCTCCCAGGTTTCACCAGCATGTATGCCCTATACCTATACCCTGGCCATGTACTTGTATTTTCTTGTCCCAGTACTGCTTTGACTGCTTGATTTTCAAGCAGTTAAGAAAAAATTAAAAATATATCTTGTCCCCATTCTATCTTATATCATACAGGTTTTGGAAATATATAGACCCCAAGTTCAAATCCTGGCTCTGCCCCATCCAACCTGTGTGGTCTTAGCCAAACAGACAATCATAGTAACTTCCAGTGCTGTTGTGAAGACTGAGATACTAAGTGCAGTGCCTAGCACATAGTGAATAATAAAAAATATTACTTTTTTAAAACTTTGGCATTAAGTAATGGTTTGATGTTTCCCTCATTCAAGTAAGACTATTTCTTATGTGTGTGTGTGTGTGTGTGTGTGTGTGTGGTGTGTGTGTATATATATATATATATATATATATATATATATGGCTGTAAAATGTTTGAAAACTTCAGAAAAATATAAAGAGAAAAAAATGAACTATCATTACCAACATCCAAAAAAAAGGCCCCCAGATATTTCATCATAGATGTACATGTGTTTTTCCCACCAAACTGGAATTATATATATATATATATATATGTATTTGGCCCAAAAGTTCATTCAGGTTTTTCGTAAGATGTGATAGAAAAACCCAGTATGTATATGTATATGTGTGTGTGTGTGTGTGTGTGTGTGTGTGTGTGTGTATATCCCATTCTTTATAAAGTTTTAACATATATCATGAAATATTCTTTGAAAATATCATTGTTAACAGCTTCATAATATGCCATTGTATAAATGTACCGTAACTGATTTAACAGATGCAACACTGATTAAACAAACAACTGACTTTTAACCAAAGTCCTCAGTAGCTCAACCCAGAGGATTCTTCCAATGAGAATTCCAGGAAAAAGAGAGTTTCCATTTCCCTTAAATTACACCTCATGTTCAGCCACCATGCTTCCAGCTGTCTCTGTCAGGGATTACTGGCTTTAGTGTTACCTGTATATGTCTAAGCAGAAGCTTTAAAAGTTAGACTTTTGGGCCATGTCCAAGGCAACCACTAGCTTGAAAAAGATGTAATATTATGTACATTTAACCACAGCTAACTAATAATAAAATACATATTCTGAACATTTTAACAAACCACATTACCATTCATTTTGTGACATCACAGGAACATTACTGAACCAGAGGACTGGTTCTCATTAAGATATCCAAGATGGATTGGTTAAATATGTTATGCATAGCCATTAAAATAATGTTGACATCTATGTAATAACATGGGAAAATGTTCTGAAAATATTGTTAGGTTATTTAAAAAGCAGGGTATAAAATGCTATGTATGTTACAAGGCTTGTAATGTATACAGATAATTTAAAAGTCTGTTAACCAAGCTGTTAAGAGTGGTTATCTCTAGGCTTCAGTATCATGAGTGAATTATTTTCTTCACTATCATATCTGTACTGTTGAATTTTCTAAAGTTAACACGTATCATACCAATAGATTATTCTTACTTTTAAAAAAGGCAAAATTGTCCATTCGCCCACATTCTAAACCCCTACTATGGTGTGTGCTACCATAGTAGGGAATCTATATACTCTGGCTTGTCAAGACTTAATTGTATCGGGACTTCCCTGGTGGCAAAGTGGATAAGAATCCGCCTGCCAACACAGGGGACACGGGTTCGAGCGCTGGTCCGGGAGGATCCCACATGCCGAGGAGCAAGTAAGCCTGTGTGCCACAACTACTGAGCCTGCGCTCTAGAGCCCGCGAGCCACAAATACTGAGCCCACGTGCCACAACTACTGAAGCCCGGGAGCCTAGAGCCCGTGCTCCACAACAAGAGAAGCCACTGCAATGAGAAGTCCGCGCACCGCAACGAAGAGTAGCCCCCGCTCGCCGCAACTAGAGAAAGCCCGCGCGCAGCAACGAAGACGCAACGCAACCAAAAATTACTTAACTTTTTAAAAACGACTTAATTATATCAACAGTAATAAATAACCCTAATGGAGCCAACAGAATACTGGAATTAGAGACCAAGTCTTGAATTGGAAACTAAACTCTTACCTCTTCCCAACATTATGCCCTTGGCAAATTGCTTAATCTCCCTGAGCCACAGCCCTCATCTCTAAAGTAGGAAATATATTATCTACCTCACAAGGCTGTTGTGAGTTTAAATGAGACCTTGCAGGTGCAAGTGCCTGTTCCTATACCTGGTGCACAGAAAGTCGGTTAAACCTAGTTCTAAGACCTTTCTCAGCAATATAGAAAGTGCAAAGTGACTCTCATTTTAATTATTCAATTCCTACTCTGTTTTTCTCTTTTTGTTCAATGTGTCCTCCTGTGTTCAGACTGGAGTCTGAGAAAGAATACACAAATAGGAGAGATGCCAATGAGAGTGGAAATACCTGAGACAACGGGAGTAGTCAAATATCTGAGTACCACACAGTCCTTGTATCATATGCCAACTGGAGATGCTTGATCACAAGCTGAATCAAAATTAATACAGTTGATTGCCCCTACCTACCCCGTGACCATGACTTAAACCAAAAAAGAATAGAACCTCAGGTTTAAATCTCATATTTAAATGGTCCAGTGTTAATGCAGCCATAGTTGCTTGGGGAGTGGGGGAGATATATTTACAAGTGTGGTTAATAGTCATAAGGGAAGGTTAAAGGAAACCCTTGTTGAGTTCATACAGAAGAAAAGGGCTATACGTACAGTCAATGTTAATTATGCTCTTGTTTGCCGTATGATCTTATGAGAGCAGTTCTGTCCATTCCTGTGCTAATGAGCACCTAAAACTAAGGCTCTGTCATGTGCATTTTATTACTGCCATTGGTTTTTCCAAAAGCAGCGTCATATTTGTCCTAGAGAGAAAAAAGGAAGGTATTTCCAAATGAAACGTATAATAATAATAAGCCTCCAACCCTTCCTCTTCCTTTTTCCCCACCTCTCTCTCACATAAGCTGGTTTATCATTCTATCACTCACAATTTCTAAAAACAAACTGAAAAATGTGATAGTATTAAATATGAATAACCATCTGTTCCATCGCTTTGAGCTGGAGCTCCAAACTCCAAATACAGGACAACAAAAAGCCCACCCTCTGGCATACTTAAGCAAAAGGGTTCTTTCAGCCCACACGCTCAAACATTTTAAAAAGGTACGTGAAAAATGAGCTCTTCAGTCAAAATTCTCACTTTTTAACGTCTGCAATTTTATCTAACATTCAGAATTGCATCCAGGGTTAGAACTGTATACTTGGTACGTCTTCTTTAAAAATCATATAGATCAAAAACTACTAGAAGTCTCAAAACATCAGATAATATGATTGAGTTTATTCTTTTATGACTCCACCTGAACAGGAATGAATGGGCTTCAGAAACCTCTTATTTTTCCAGCAGCTTTCTTACAGAATAATATACTTTCATAATGAAATATAAGATTATAAATTGCCAAATTGATTTTGCATCAGTGGTAAAAAGTCGTAAGTGACTAAGTGTCCTAAGGTGACCTAGTATGTTATAGAAAATGTGAAACCATAGTATACTGACAGTTTAATTGGTTTAGCAAGAGTTCATATCACTTGGCTGAAATGCATCATTGGCCTTTTTATCGTTACATCTTATTGCAGCTTTAAAAATAAAGTAGATGACAATCTTGTGAAATGTTTCCTTTACTGAATCAGGTTCCTGTCCTTGACTTTATTGCTATGCCTAGCTTTCCAAAGCAATGTTTACAAACTGCCTCTGCCTTTTAATATATTTTGAAGAGTGAAATTTATCTCCCAACTTGATCCTTTCGAGCCTGGAGATGGGAAAACACTAGTGCATAGTCGGTGTGAGGAACACCAAAACAGATGGCATCAAGGAGTTAAATACCAGAGTGGATGGCACCTTGACATTTATTGCTGTCTAGTCCAAACCAGAATGTATAATTTGACTCTTTTACAACATTAGGAGGGCAATTTAAATGCGTTAGGACTTGAACTACCGAAAGATGCTGTCTCCTGTCTCCAGATGTAATTACAAGACTATTAGAGCAGTCTTATAAATACGAGAAGAGCTAAGACTGTGAAGGGCGACAGAAGTGGAAAGAACTACCTCCCCAGCGATGGCAGCTCGTTTTCTGACAGAGCAGTCCCTGCAGCAGAACAGGAGGCCAGCTTGCGGGCTTGGGTGTGTTCCTACTGAACCACTGGTGTCAAAGGAAGTCCCTGAGTTCGACTGCGACCCAACACAGTGAGACAGGAGCAGAAATGACATTGCCACCACCAAGAACATTCTATGCCTTTTGCCTCCCTTATACTCCTGCAGGTTAAACAGGCAGATTTTAGTCATTAGTCCTGCTTATTGAGAAGCTACTTACTACATGTGAGGAGCGTACAGTGCTAAGCAATGGTGCATTTAGTAAATCCAGGCCATGCGAAGTTGCCATTCTCCGAACCACGGTATGTAATGACTCCCTAAAGGACAACTGTCACTTGTTTTCCCAACGCCCTCCCTTCAGTGGTATTAGTGTGTGTGTGTGTGTGTGTGTGTGTATGCACATGTAAATGTCAAAAAAGAGTCAAAAAAAGAATCAAAATGTTGTCTGTGAATTTCACAATATTCCTGGAAAGAAAGAGAATCTCCAGTTACTCGTCAATACGATATTTTCTTTTAAAAGATCATGTCCCAGTTAGCTACAGTGTTAAGGAATTATGTACAAAAATGGTAAAAGGATGAGGGAGGAGGGGCCACAGGATGAAACTCAGATTCTAAGCAGGGAGCCAAGTTAAAGCAAGTGCATGCAGAAAAAGATACTTGTTCTTAATAGTCAGACTCAGTGTTGATTAGGATGTAGAGAGATGGCACTTGCATGCTGCTCCTGGGTGTATAAATTGGTAAAACTGTTCTGGAAGGCGATCTGGTATTAAGTAACTAGATCTTCCTAAAAGTTTGTATTCATTTTTTTTGTTTTGTTTTCATTTATTTTCTTTTTTTTAACATCTTTATCGGAGTATAATTGCTTTACAATGGTGTGTTAATTTCTGCTTTATAACAAAGTGAATCAGCTATACGTATACATGTATCCCCATATCCCCTCCCTCTTGCGTCTCCCTCCCACCCTCCCTATCCCACCCCTCTAGGTGGTCACAAAGCACCGAGCTGATCTCCCTGTGCTATGCGGCTGCTTCCCACTAGCTAGCTATTTGACATTTGGTAGTGTGTATATGTCCATGCCACTCTCTCACTTTGTCACAGCTTACCCTTCCCCCTCCCCGTATCCTCAAGTCCACTCTTTGATGCAGTAATTTTACTTTTAGGTCTCTAGCCCAAGGAAACATCAGAAATGAGCACAAAGATATAGGTACACAAATGTTCACTGCAACATTGTTTATACTAGCATAAAACTGGAAACAACCTAAATGTACATCAGTAAGGGGTTGGTTAAACATGTTATGCATATTAACAATCACACTTACACAAACTTTTAATGGCACGGGAAAATGCATGTATATATTGTTAAGAAAAAGGCGAGTTCAAAACTGTATGTAGCAGAAGCAAGTTTCTTAGTCCCCTAATCCTACGTATTTTCAAAAACATCTTTAAACACAGTGCAGTGAAATAAAAAAAATAAAGCAGAAACGTGGATGGACCTAGAGAATGTTACGCTTAGTGAAATAAGTCAGACAGAGAAAGACAAATACTATATGATATCACTTATATGTGGAATCTAAAATATAATACAAATGGAATGTATATGCAAAACAGAAACAGACTCACGGTTATAGAAAACAAATTACTACTGGTTACCATTGGGGAGACAGAAGGAGAGGGGGCAAATTAGGGGTATGAGATACAAACTACTACATATAAAATGGATAAGCAACAATCGTATATTGTATAGCATGGGGAATTATAGCCATTATCTTGTGATAACCTTTAATGGAATATAATCTGTAAAAATACTGAATCATTATGCTGTAAACCGAAATTAATATAATATTGTAATTCGATTATACTTCAATTTTTTAAAAAGCAGAGCCCATCACTGTTGAAAGTAAGAGTTTGGTCACTTGATTTAAAAAAAAACACTTTTTACTTTGCAATAATTTTGGATTTACAAAAGAGTTACAAAGCTAGCTTCACTCAGTTTCCCCTAATATTAGCATCTTAAATAACCATGGACCATTTGTCAAAATTAAAACATTGACATTCGTACAATGCTATTAAGCAAACTACAGCGTTTATTCAGATTCCTCCGGGTTTTTGACTAATGTCTTTTATCTGTTCCAGGCTCTAATTCAAGATACCCCATTGAATTTACTTGGTCACTTAATTTTATTTGTTTGTTTGTTTGTTTGTTTGTTTTTGCGGTACGCGGGCCTCTCACTGTTGTGGCCTCTCCCGTTGCGGAGCACAGGCTCCGGATGCGCAGGCTCAGCGGCCATGGCTCACGGGCCCAGCTGCTCCGCGGCATGCGGGATCCTCCCGGACCGGGGCACGAACCTGTGTCCCCTGCATCGGCAGGTGGACCCTCAACCACTGCGCCACCAGGGAAGCCCGCTCACTTAATTTTAACAAAATAATTTGAACTTTCGCCTTGCCCCAAGACTCATAAAATGCCCTTTCATTTAATCAGGTTTTCTTTTAGCTTAAGCCATTTGTATTAGAAGAGCCATGAAAGTATAAAGAAGATACCATTTTAGAATAAGTCAAAATAATCTGTTTTCCTGATTTTCACATGAATTTATCTAACTCAGATTCTTCCCAGAGAACTTTGTGTTTTCCCTCTCCTATGGTCCCTGGGTCCCTGTTAACTGGCTTCACATTTCCCTAATAATCAGGCCCCTGGTGGCTGGGCACTAGGGCAGCAACATCTCAGACACAGAACAAGAACAAGTACTAAACTGATTGGAGTAGAACTTTAAGGTGGGGAGCTACCATCAGTAACCCCAATCTTGCTAGAAACAACCTCTGGATGAAAATGATTCACTTAACAAACATTTCTTTAGCATCTATGCAAAAAAAACATTTTTAGTATCATGTGTGTGATATCAGAGTGGTGCAGAGAGGCTAACTCAACGAAGTCACTTAGCTAATAGGTGGCAGAGCAGTGATTCAAACCCCAGTTCCTATGTGACTCTAAATCCATGATCTTAGTGATTCTATTATTGTGCCTCCTTGAGAGACTCTCAATAAATGATGGAGCTGAATCATTCCAATTCTAGCTCTTGAACCCTGACTATTCCAACCTTGAACTGAACTCTGACCCAGCACTGGTTCTGACTTGATCTTTGTGGCTATGTGCCTTCCTACCCCTTTTACTAAACCTTGGCCTTACCTACTCAGATGTGCTGTGTATATACCAACCCAGTTGACCCCTCTGTAATGTGTCTCAGTCATATTCTGTTAAAACTTTCCGGATGTGCCTGCCTCTTCTGGTTGGGGACCATCCTGCCTGTCCCCGACAATGAGGGGCCTCCGGTGTCCTTTGCTCTGTTAGCCAGTCTGGTTGCCACTCTGGCCATTAAGCAATTCTAGAACAGCTCCTGGCCCTCTGCTGCCCTCTAGGAGTCACCAGCTACTCTGCCCCATCTGGAACACAGGACTAGCTTTACCTTTGGGCCCTGTACTCCACCAGTTGGCTTGGTAACCTTAGAGCCAGGAAAGGGGAAGTCTAGCTGAAACAGCCTGGATTTCCTGGGAGAGTGACACTTGGCAACAAGTAGCTCAAGGGAAATGACCTTCTTGTCTTCCTTTTTGAAAGAAGGCTGGAGGGAAAGGAGGAAGAAAGGCTACTCCTGCTCCGTTTCTTCACACTGAGAATCACGCGAGGGATGCTATTCCCAAAATGGTGCTAGGGAAGACCTAGGGCAATCTCAGACTAGTGTGTCCCAGCTTACAAAGGAACTTCCCCACTCCGGGAGTGAAGGGCAGAGGAGGCAGCAAGTCCTTGAGCCTCAGGGAAATGGATATATCAGTGACTTGGCCCCGTGGATACTTTCTAAACTCCTCCAGTCACTACAGGAATGACCTCAGGAACTACCAGCTGTGCACAGGTGGCAGAAGCCTTTGATGACTGGTTTCCTCTTCCCTAGAGTCATTTAGCAGCAGGAGGGGCTGTGAGGTGGAGGGAGCAGCTGTTTATTCTCATGACACTTCCCACTGCCAAAGACAGCTCTTTGATTGATCCCCCCTCAGAAGATCTAGCTTGTACTCTGGGGACAGAAACAGTTTGGGGATAGATGAGTTGTGCAATTTCCTCTGGGTCAAACACTGGCTCCTCAGGAGAAAACAACAACTTTTCCTGGTGCTGTCTGTTGCTGGGAGTGAAAGGGGGTGACTACAAAGGTACCACCACCACCCTCTTCCCACCTTTTCCTCTGACCTTCTTATAAACCATCAATATAAGCTCACGGGGCTTCCCTGGTGGCGCAGTGGTTAAGAATCCGCCTGCCAATGCAGGGGACACGGGTTCCATCCTTGGTCTGGGAAGATCCCACATGCCGCGGAGCAACTAAGCCCGTGCGCCACAACTACTGAGCCTGCGCTCCAGAGCCCGCGAGCCACAACTCCTGAAGCCCAGGCGCCTAGATCCCGTGCTCCGCAACAAGAGAAGCCACCGCAGTGAGAAGCCCGCGCACCACAATGAAGAGTAGCCCCCGCTCGCCGCAACTAGAGAAAGCCCGCGCGCAGCAACGAAGACCCACTGGAGCCAAAAAAATTAATTAATTAATTAATTTAAAAAAATATATATATAAGCTCACATGGGTTTATTCACTTGGTCCACACTACAACTGTATGAGATAGATTCTTCTACCATCCATTTTAAAGATGGGGAAACTGAAGCTCTGAGAACACAAATCTCTTGCCCAAGATCACGTAGAGGCAGAACCAGGATTTGAACTCAACAGTCTTAGAACTAAGAGAGTCATTGGGATTAAAAACAGACTTTAGAAAAGAAGCCTTACACTCCCCGCCCAAGCACCCCTTGCCAACACACACACACACACACACACACACACACACACACACACACACACACACACAC
>NW_021703779.1:112090300-112174768 GCF_005190385.1 Monodon monoceros
CACACACACACACACACACACACACACACACACACACACACACACACCATGCCAGTGATTGTTTGTCTTTTCCAGCAAAGAGCAATTTAATCTCCTTTTAGGAAACAAAATCTGACCGATTTAGTCAGGGAGAGGAGACAGGCTGAGAATAGACAAGCAAGTGAAAGTAAAAATCAGACTTGCTGAAAACAGGAAGTAGAGAAAACAGGCTGGAAGCTCTGATCAGAGATGAGACAGGGTAGATGTCAGGCACTGCTTCCCCACTTGTGAGATGCTTTAAAACAAGAATGTAAAAGAGAATCACCTAAATCATGTCATCTCTAGAACCTCACCCTGAAATCGAGGGTAGGGCTTGACTGGTCACTGGGAGGACAGAGGAAAGGAATTACTGCCTTTTCCTTCTAGCCTTCCCTGAATTCCAACATTAGTCAAGGCTGGGAATCCAAGACAGAAAGAGGGAAAACTAGAAGAATTGCTAAGAGAAGGACTGTACACTGTGGCTAGCGGGTCGAAGACTGGGGGACCACCCTGAAAAGCATGGGAACAACTGGAACATAACAGCTGGTTGGGCCAAGGCTTCCCAGCCCGAGGCTCGGCATTGACCCAAACCCACTGTTTATTTGCATTGCAAAAGCGTATCACCCTCAAGCTGGATCTTCCAAAGATGATAACATCAGTTCCCATTTAATTATGAAAAAGGAACAATCAAAAATAAGCAGATGACTCTGGGCTTTCCTCTACTGCCACAGGTAGAATTTCAATGCTGACTGACTCTGACAAATGCCAGGTTTTAGGGGGAAATGACAGAACCCTGAGATGCTCTGCTTGGGCATTCTCTGCCCTTGTAAGTTGCCCAGGAACACTGGGGGTTTTTGTTGTTGTTGTTGTTGTTTTTATAAATTTATTTATCTTTGGCTGTGTTGGGTCTTCGTTGCTGCATGTGGGCTTTCTCTAGTTGTGGTGAGCGGGGGCTCCTCTTCGTTGAGGTGCGCCGGCTTCTCATCGCGGTGGCTTCTCGTGTTGCGGAGCATGGGCTCTAGGCGCCTGGGCTTCAGTAGTTGTGGCGCGTGGGCTCAGGAGTTGTGGCTCATGGGCTCTAGAGCGCAGGCTCAGTAGTTGTGGTGCACGGGCTTAGTAGCTCCGCGTCATGTGGGATCTTCCCGGCCCAGGGCTCGAACCCATGTCCCCTGCATTGGCAGGTGGATTCTTAACCACGGTGCCACCAGGGAAGCCCAGGAACACTGTTTTTAAAAGAGAACAATCACCTTGACGTTCTGATGATTCTAAATTTGGGGATCGCTGTCAGATTCCAGTGGTTTTTACATGACATTTACATATGAAGACATTCTTAATGAAAAATATATTCTATACTGTTTAGCATAACACTGGCTGAAAAATATTCCACTCTGTGTGCTGTGACAGGGCTGCAATTGAAATTCCAGTTGCTTTTGGAAAATGCTCAACATTTCTGAAGCTATTTCCTACCAATGAGTTTATCACACAATATATAGAACCCAACTGGCCACTTTAAATGACTCTAGAAGGCAACTGTATATCAAACTCCTCCATAATGGATTTTTAAAAATTGTTAAAGAAACTCATCAATCCTCAGTAATCATTTTAAAGTAAAAATGATTCACTCATAACTAAGCTAGTGCAGCCCTGGCTCCCAAAACAGAAGCCATGACCATGAATGACTCCAATTCACCACCAATTCTGGAAGTGCTAATTACCTCCAGGGATGCTACACAGGCAGCTGAAAAGCCGGATGACCACAAGCAATTAGCCAATCAATTTGGCTTGAAATCGCCTGCAACACAATCGGCAGAAAGCCATACATGGAGTTTAAAGGGCAGTCACCTATCTGAGAGGAAACAAAAGGTTTTAGCCTCCCACACTACATTAATAACCGCCATGATGCCCAAAATTACCACCATCCCAATCACATGTTGGGGTTTAGGCCCTGCTCAAAAAGCAAACAGATTACTCATTGTTGAAAACATCTTAGCCCACTACCATCCATTAGCATACTAAGTAGGTCTCACCTAGGAAAACTGAGGGCAGTGTTCTGATGGAATGGAAAGAAGGAGAGTCACCCAGCATGGGAAAAGGTGACAAAGAAAGGAGTATTTGGGAAACACAGGTGTGGGAGAGATGGTGAGGGTGAGTGAAAGCAAAGCCCCTCTGGTCCCCATATTCCTTAAAGGCGAAAAGAAGGTGGTCACAAACCATAATCTCCTCAGTCTAACATCAATCCCAAGCAAGATTTCAGAACACAGCGTCAAGCAGATTTGTGAGCATTTCAAAAGGGAAGAAGCAGTCACAAGAAGCTGGCATAGTTTTGTAAGAACAAGTCATGCCAGGGTAACCTCATTTCCTTTTATCATGGGAGTATTGGGCTGAAAACCAAGGGAAAACAGTGGATATACTGCTTCTGGATTTCAAGAGGGTTTAGAACAAAGGGAAGAGTCATGTCCAAGATAGACTGCTATAGATTGGAAAGAATACTGCTGGCTGGTTCCTTCACTGCTTTAATGGCTGTACCCAAAGGTGCTAGTTAATAGATTAACATCAATCTAAAAGGAAGTTTCTGAGGGGGAACCTACGTGATCTGCTCTGCTCAGCATTTTATCAGTGACTAGTATGACGGCGTAAATAGTACGCTGATCAAATTTATAAATTACATGAAGCTACAAGGCACAGTTAACCCATTTTGAAACCCTAGTGATCTCAACAGGCTACAGTTTTAGCTGAAATTTAACAAGATGCTATTATCATATAAGACGAACACCCCAAACATGGGATGAAAGCTGACGACATCAATTTGGAGAATTTTGCTTGACTTTAAGTTCAACACTCATTGACTCACAAGTGAGTGTCTTAGGCTGGCTGCCTCAATAAAAGTGTAGTATGTAGACTATAGGAGGTGATTGCTACTCTGTGCTCTGTATTGGGCAATTCTGGGCACCGCAATTTAGGGGAATAATCACCAAATAGCAGCCTATCCACATGAGAGCAACCCGTATGGTGAAAGAGTTACAAGAGGACTGATTTTGGCCCAACAAACATAAAAACTAGCAATTAAAGCTGACCAAAAATGAAACGGGCTGCTTCTTAAAGGGGAGGATTCCTTCATCACAAGACGTTCTCAGGCCAAGACCAAATGATCACTGCCTTGGAATATGTTGTACAGAGGAGTCACACGGAGGCAGAAGGGTTGCATTCGATGACCCTAAAACTTCTTGTCAACTCTGAGATACTGTGACATTATGGAACCACCTTCCTTAATTTATAAAACCGAAAAAGGATACAAAACCCACCTCTGGGTAGTAAATTAACATATGAAGAGAAATATTCTGAACCCAGAAGAGAGACTAGGGAAATAGCAGACAACCCCAGTCCTTTCTTCCTCCAAACTCCTTAGCTGTAGGGGTCTTGTTTGCATGTATAGCTTGGGAGTTTAAATAAACTTCACTTGGGTGGCTGAGATGTTTGTAACGAGGATGGGGGTAAAGGGAGTCAAATGGTGATGTGTAAACAACTTATTTCCCTGCCTTCTGTGAAAACAGAATTTGATGTTTTTCTATAGAGAGAGTGATTTATATGAATAGGGCCAAAAAGCAAACAACAAACTAACCCACTTTAAGAGGATTATTTGTGAAATACAATTGAAACTCCATCTAACTCAAAGCATTTCTTCTGTGAGCCCTTAATTAAGACATAAAAATAACACAGAGAGAGCATGTCCATAAGCAGACAAGACTACATTTTTGAGGAATACAGCTGCATACTACCATGTGTGTGTCTGAAGGTGCCCTGAGGTGCCTGGCATACAGTAAGTAGGTGCTCACTAAATAGTTGTTGACCGGCTGACAGAAACAGAAAAATAAAGATTTTGAGGCATCTAAACAAAAAATGCCCTCGAAATTCCAGCCTATAGTATGACAGCAGGATTTAGGTCTTCTACTCGAGACAACCTCACAGGGCTGAGCCAGAAGCTTGGTGTTCCTTGGCTTCCGGCACACTGAAAAAAGGACACAATTTCCTAGGCAGATTGCTCAGGATCAGTCCTCTGGAGCAATCAATTAGGTGCTTCCCCAGTGAGGTTCTAGAGATGACATGATTTAGGCGATTCTCTTTTACATTCTTGTTTTAAAGCATCTCACAAGTGGGGAAGCAGTGCCTGACATCTACCCTGTCTCATCTCTGATCAGAGCTTCCAGCCTGTTTCCTCTACTTCCTGCACACGTTGGGAGGCAGCAGAGAGTGTAATACTGGCCTGTTGCCCCTGGAAACCTTGACCTGGACCCAACAGTCCTCCTTCTAGGGGATTCTGCTCCAGGGATAGCCTTTCAAGTGCATGAGAAGATATAACTAAAGATATTCCCTTCAGCACTGTGTGTCAGAGAACAAAGGTAAACAACAAACCCAAATGGTTGCCAGTAGGAGAGGAAACAGATAGGAATATTACACAACTGTTTTTAAAAAGGCCAAAGTCTTTAAGTACTTAGTTTGAAAGATGTCAAAGATATATGAAGTGGAAAAGTATGTTGCAAAACAGTACATATGGCATGATCACATTTATGTAGTGAAAAAACTGTGAGTGACTAGTGAGTGTGTGTGTACATATACAAATGCATGGGAAAAGGTTTGGAAGGATACACACATCAAACTTGACAGTGTTTCCAGTCGGCAAACGCACTAAGACAGAGGGACAGGGACAAAGGGGGGACTTGCAACTTTTTTTACTTTTACTTTTTACTCTAGCTATTTCTGTATTGCTTTTTTTTTTCTTTTTTACATGAAGCACATCTAAAAACTGGACTCATTTTTCCATCTCAGAAAATCACCTTTGTAATTTGAAGAAATATAAAAAATGAAAGACTCTCTCACTCTCTCGCCAAGCCTCCGGGGACTTCATAGAGGGCCTTGGCGAAACCTGCTTAGCTTCCCTGCTCCACCCAAGTCATTCCCATTCTCTCGCGGGTAGGGGGCTGCAGGGGAGACCAGTTATCAGGGTGGCACATGGCCCTAAATGGAGGGACGATTTATGAATAAGTGACTTTCTCAGAAGGTCAAAACCCTGGGAGAATCAACAACCTTTTCTCGTAAGAACCCTTTCTCATAAGAACCCTTTCTCAAAGCCTTCTCATAATAAACATTAGCAGTGCCCACTACTAAAATTATGTAGTGCACCTACCAAAATACTTGATATTGTCAAAAAAGATGGAGAAAATCTGGAACTTGAGGCAAAAAGAAACTCAGTAAAATGAAGGTGCTGATTCACATAAGCTTCCAGGCAATAAAAGCTTGACATGCAGGTCCTTTTCTATCACATCCTCCCAGACACGCTCACGCACAAGTTGTTTAGGAAAAGAAAATGAGACAGCATCAAATAACTAGATTCAATCAACAAAGCACCCCCCCCAACCCCGTAAATCACTCGTGAGTGCTTCTCTGGTTAGACACCAAACGATTTCTATGTTTCATGAAAGAAAAGGTTAACGTGAAAAAGCACCTCATGGATTAAGGTCTTCCTCATCAGAATGCGAATGGAAGGCAACTCTATCCTCAGTTTTGTTACCTGGAAAATAGGAACCATGTGTCTCCTGGAAGTAAAAATGTTCTAAAGTGTTTTTAGCTTTATATAAATATAGAATTACCTGATCCTGGGGTCATTTTAGTGCTTCAAGTCTATCAAAAATGCCTGAGAATGGTTCATTTTCAGCTTCAAACTTTAATTTGGATTTCACAAAATCCAAATTATTTTAAAAAGTAATCTAAGAAAGAGCCATAGTGAGGGCAGTACTTGAGGCAAAAGACAGTATAGAGCAGAGGCTGAGAGACCAGCCTCTCAAGTGTGTCTGCATTTGCAATTCCAGCTCTGGTATGCAATAGCTTTGTGATCATGGGCAAGTTACTGGACATCTGTAAAACATGGTATTGGGGGCTTCCCTGGTGGCACAGTGGTTAAGAATCCGCCTGCCAATGCAGGGGACACGGGTTCGAGCCCTGGTCCAGGAAGATCCCACATGCTGCGGAGCAACTAAGCCCGTGCGCCACAACTACTGAGCCTGTGCTCTAGAGCCTGTGAGCCACAACTACTGAGCCTGCGTGCCGCAACTACTGAAGCCCGTACACCTAGAGCCTGTGCTTCGCAACAAGAGAAGCCACCGCAATGGGAAGCCCACACACTGAAATGAAGAGTAGCCCCCGCTCGCCGCAACTAGAGAAAGCCTGCGTGCAGCAACGAAGACCCAACACAGCCAAAAAAAATAAAAATAAAATAAATAAATTTATAAAAAAAACAAAAACAAAAAACACGGTATTAATAGTACCTACACTTCATATGGTTGTTGTGAGGATTCGATGACTTAATGCATATAATGAGCTTAACACAGTACTTGGTAGATAGTAGACACCTATTAAACATTGGCTAGTGTTATATTGTTAATGAAGCAGACCAGAGACAAACAAGGTATTATGGGACATGGAAGAAGGTAACCTAATCCAGTACAGGGGGTGGTCGGGGAAGGTTTCTTGGAAGAAATGGTACCTGAGTTACATCTTAAAAACTGATGGGACACTAGAGGAAGGGTACAAAACTGGAAGCAGGGAGATTAGTTAGGAAGTGGTTTAAAAGTCCAGGCTAGAGCTGAGCATTGAAACCAGGGCAGTGGTTGTAGGGATAACAAAGAGGTATAACCAGCAGGACTTGGCAATGACTGGCTGTGGGAGAAGGGAAATAAGGAAGGAGTGGGCAGATGCCAGTACTTGAACAAGTTGCTTATCCTCTCTAAACTTCATTTTTCCTCATCCATAAAATGAAGATGATACCACCTACCTAACAGGATTACTATAAGAAGTAAATCAAGTTTGTTTTAAAACACATAACATAGTGGCACATAGTAGACAATAAATGGAAACGCTCACTATTATTATAATTATTATGAGGTAGATGGACCTAAAGTCTGTCATACAGAGTGAAGTAAGTCAGAAAGAGAAAAACAAATAGCGTATGCTAGCACATGTATATGGAATCTAAAAAAAAAAAATGGTACCGATGAACCTAGGGGCAGGACAGGAATAAAGACACAGACCTACTAGAGAATGGACTTGAGGATACGGGGAGGGGGAAGGGTAAGCTGGGACGAAGCGAGAGAGTGGCATGGACATATATACACTACCAAACGTAAAATAGATGGCTAGTGGGAAGCAGCCGCATAGCACAGGGAGATCAACTCGGTGCTTTGTGACCGCCTGGAGGGGTGGGATAGGGAGGGTGGGAGGGAGGGAGATGCAAGACGGAGGGGCTATGGGGACATATGTATGCATATGGATGATTCACTTTGTTGTACAACAGAAACTAACACAGTATTGTGAAGCAATTATACTCCAAAAGAGATCTATTAAAATGAATTAATTAATAATTACAGCAGTCTTGGAACAGGCCCCTAGACGGCGACTAGGCCAGGAGGCTCAGCATCAGGAAGAGACTTACTCAATGATACACTATCTGCTTAGTGGCAGAGCCATGAATAAAGACTCTATCTTCTGCTTCCTCTCCCCTGATTGGTTTTTTCCCACTATATTGGTTTAAGTGATTGGCTGGTAGATGTTCTTCTCCCAAAGATTATGATGAGATCACCCATATGGTCAGCAGTCTTCTCCTTCCAGTGCCAGCAATGAATAGGATTCTAAGACAGACTGGAAGACTACTTCCTTCTACTCACTGTAAAAACTGCCCGTACTTCTTAATCTGATACTTTTTCTCCCACCTCTCTTTATTAAAAGAGAAAGCTCAGTGTACATAACTAACTTGAATCCACCTTGCTATTCCTACAGATGTCTGGATTTTAACTGTATCGCTTCCCAAGAGAACTAAATGGTATATAGTAGCTTCATTATGATCAGAACAAACACAGCTGGGCTCCTAAATGGTGCAACTCCTCTAATGCCTCTCCTGGGCTTTAGCTTTGCTATTGCTATTTGATTTCTTTAAGGGATGTTTACTGCACTCAATTGACAAACATGAGTAAGGCGTCTAATTCTGCGGACCAAAATCCAGCCCCTCTTAAAAGCAACACAGGTGAGGACAAAATAACTACATTTGAGAAAGGAGATGGGAGGCAACATTCGAAATAATAGTTCTCCCCTCAAGCCAAGTTGGCATCTGAGTGGTAGCAGAATATACCAGCAATCAGTACCCAAAAGGATATTATTAAATCTGGGAATCCTGACTTTAGTGCTGTTAAAATAACTGAGGCTACTTATTCGAGTCCATTAAATAATCGGAAACTTGAATCTATCTGTTCAGACTAGGATTCTGATTCTAATAGAATCATATTAGAGTGGAATGGAATCTTAGAGATTAGCTAGCCTTGTGGTTCTTAACTGTTTGGGGGTGCACAGACCCCCAAATCTGATTTAAGATACGTGCTCTCTCTCCAGAAAAAAAGTCACATACACAAAACATTTTATATACAATTTCAGGGGCTTTGTGGACCCCCTCCAACCCATCCAGTTAAGGAACAACGTGCTAGTCTACTCACCTCTTTGGACAGACAAACTGCACTTCAGAAAGGTTAACTTGCCCAAATTCCATTAAGAAGATAGCCCTATATTTTTAAATGTGACTTACACATAACAACCCTAATTTGTAATAGCCCCTTACATGAGTGAGTGTATAGTGTTGTTTGGTTTAATATGCAATTTTATATACACATCTTCATATTTTCCTAAATAATATAGACTGAACATGTAGTAGCTCCAGTTTATAGATGAGAAACCCAAGGTTTAGAGACATTAAATAAAGTTCCACCGACGTGTGCTGAAAATCTACTACGTGTATCCACTCACCAACACCCAACTAGGAGGTAGAGATACAGAGATGAGCTCAAAGAAGATCCTCAAGGAGCTTCAGTTCAGTGAAAGGGACAGACATCCTCCTCTCCGATCCACAGGATCGAATAAAGACACAGACCTACTAGAGAACGGACTTGAGGATATGGGGAGGGGGAAGGGTGAGCTGTGACAAAGCGAGAGAGAGGCATGGACATATATACACTACCAAACGTAAGGTAGATAGCTAGTGGGAAGCAGCCACATAGCACACGGAGATCAGCTCGGTGCTTTGTGACCACCTAGAGGGGTGGGATAGGGAGGGTGGGAGGGAGACGCAAGAGCGAAGAGATATGGGAACATATGTATATGTATAACTGAGTCACTTTGTTATAAAGCAGAAACTAACACACCATTGTAAAGCAATTATACCCCAATAAAGATGTTAAAAAAGAAAAAAAAGATCCCTGCTGGTTACAGGTCCCAGAGCTAGAAGAAAGATCAAGCTGGAACTGGAACCTACGTGTTCTGATTCCAAGGCCGGCGCTTCTCTGTGGGCTGAGCTTCCCAAGGGCCTTGCCATCAGATGAGGCTGAAGAATCATTCTTGGGAACACAGCTTCAGTCACACCAGGAATAAAACCGCCTAGCTCTTCAATTTTCAATAAATGCCGCTCTCAGTTAGTACATGCTCAATACACGCAAATTTGCTTTAGCACATGAAAATTAATTAGCCGTGACTCAAGTTAAACATGAGATAATTCAGTATGTAAACCTGAAACAGTTTCTTCCTACTAGTGACCATGTTACTATACTCAAATGTTCTCCCCCAACGCTTCTCCATTTTCCAATCTTGCTTCCTTTGTGTTTTGCTTTGGCTCTAACTGTTTCTCTCTTTTCTTTCCTGCTATGCTGGTAACCAGAGCCTCTGAATGGCTGGGTAGAAAAAAAGGAAACAAAAGTGATTCGTAGAGAGCCCATACAACTTTATTGTAAGTACAAAGGCACATTTCTACTATAGTTTCACCGTCTGTATTAAAGATGTCTGGAAAAAGAATAAGTGCGCAGACATTATTATAATGACACAGAGAGGACTGTTCAGGGACAGCTATATTTTAAATGTTTTTCTTCTTGTTCTTCTCCTCTCCCTGACCTCCCACTGCCAGCCACCCATTCCCTCACCCCCCTCATCCCATCCCCTAAAAGGTCCTGAGCATTTTTGAATCAAGATGAATTATTTCCCTTTTCAGAGTCTCTGGAGCTATATTTTGTAGCACCGTATTTCAAATGATTTGCAGTATGCATGTTTAATTTGAATATAGCTCATTTTTCAGTACTGAATATATTTTAAGTTTGTTGAATTCTTTAATTTTTTAATGACCTCTGGAGGACAAAATTTTCTGTGGTAATATATCGATATAATGTAAGACACAGAAGAGTTCTGATATATAAAACTGACTTCCACATAATTTTTCAGCATGCTATCTGTTATATCAAGTCAGACGTACCTACTGAAGGCTTAAATAACAGCAATAACTTAATGATAATAAGTTTATCATACATTTGTATGGCAATTAAAGCATTATCTTATTTTGGTCTCATAACTATTTGAGATTTAGAAAAGACTAAGATTACCCGCATTTTACAGACAAAATGAGGCTCAGGGCTTCCCTGGTGGCGTAGTGGTTGCGAGTCCGCCCGCCGATGCAGGGGACACGGGTTCGTGCCCCGGTCCGGGAGGATCCCACATGCCGCGGAGCGGCTGGGCCCGTGAGCCATGGCCGCTGAGCCTGCGCGTCCGGAGCCTGTGCTCCACAACGGGAGAGGCCACAACGGTGAGAAGCCCGTGTTCCGCAAATAAAACAAACAAACAAACAAAAAAAGTCTGTAAGAAGATGAGGCTCAAACAGATTAAGTGGTTAGTTCAAGGTCACAGAGCTTCCACATGTCAGAAGGGGGACAAGAAATCAAAGGTAAAAGTTTTTCACACGTGCTTAAACCCCTAAGATAAAAAATATCACAGCTCTCTCAACTTGACTTAAAAGTGCTAACAACGGCTTGTGAAAAATGAAAAGACTTGAAGGAAGGCAGAATAAAATCTAAGAAGCAATCACTGATCTTTTATCTTCTAGACTTCAAGCCGAATCAAGTTCTTCAAAAAAAACCCAATAAAGCCCAGACATTTTCATCATAACAAAATAAATAATTCAGTCAGGCTTTAGAGGACTCCTGCATTATGACTGGCTATTTGATATATCTGTGACTTAGCCGCCACTAAACTGATTAAAGCTAACCTCATTGACGCAGTTATGTCGACAGAGCCTTTGATGCTGACAGTTATGAATGGAAAGTGTAAATAACAATAAATAACCTGCAGCTTCCACATTTATTCCTAATGGAGGATTTAGCACTTTCAAAAGTTAAATGCCTGATAGGCTAAAAATTACAGCTTTGGTCTATCTGGCGTCAAAGAAACTGTTGAGATTCATCACTGTCCTCTCTTTAGGAAGATATCCACAGAGCCTCAGGTTCTTCCAGGCAGACAGGCAACTTTGATTTTAAAAAACTCAGACTCTCTGAGCTGCAAGCAGCTGTAGAAATTATCTGGTCTAACCCCACATTTTATATATGAGAAAACGAAAGCCCAGAGAAATGAAATTAATTGCCTAAGGTCATCCAGTGAGTCATGATGGAGTCAGAGCTACAAGCCATATCTTCTTACCCACAGTCCAATGCTCTTGTCACTAGACCACACAACAGGGAAAAATCTCCACCCAAGATACACAGGCAGTCTCTCTCTCTCTCTCTCTCTCTCTCTCTCTCTCTCTCACACACACACACACACACACACACACACACACACACACACACACAATTCCAAATTATAATGGACCTATAAAGATAATTGAATCCATATTCTCTGTGCTGAATTTCTACTGGTCTCAACAGAAACAGATCTGAGAAGGACTCTCAGATGTAAAATTAAATGCAATTTTTCAAGTCCAAGTCCATCTCATGATTACAAATTAATGCCCTATTTTAAGGCACACCTGAAAATAACATGCACCCTCTCTGTTTTATCAATAGCGCTGCTTTTAATGTGTGCAGTATGATTCCATTTTTGTAAGGAAATCTACATGTGTGTATTTGAATATATGCAGAGAGAAAGGCAGAAAGCTTATGGTCATCTCTAGGTGTTAGAATTCTCAGTGGTATTTATATTCTGTTTTATATTCACCAGTATTTACCAATTTCTCTTTCAAAACTAACACCTATAATTTATGTACTATCAATAGGATAGCAGAAAATGAATAATATTAGAAATTTTATCATAAAATATTCAGACATATAAACTCTTGGTATTTTTCAGTCTCCAAAATAACTTCACAATCTCAACTCATGGTCAGCTAGGCTTATAACATAATACCTGCTCAATTAGAATTTCCTTCCTGGGAAACTGAAAAGACTTTGAACCTGGTAATCATCCCCTTCCATGTATATATTTGTTCTATAGAACAGGTAGGAAAATTTATTAAGTTACTGTCCCCAGAGGGCCTCTTATTCAAATTCAGGAGCGGCTAGCTCAACAAACAGGATGTTGTCTGGGAACATCTTCACTAGTCTGATTTGATGAAGGAAGGGATAGTTTAAGTAAGTGAAGTGTGACTGACAACTACTTTCCAAGCATAACAAACACCAGCGAACATTTATTGAGCACTTGCTGTATACTAGGCACTATGCTAAGTTAAGTTTTATACGCATCATATCATTTACTTCTCCCAACAACTGTGTGTGGTTAGGTCCTATTATTTATTATCCCTGTTTTAGAGATGAGGAAATTGAGGCTTAGAGAGGTTAAGTGGCCTCCCCTAGGTAACGAGATTTATTCCAGAATCTATTCTCTTAAACAGTAGGCTACTTTTTATTATTTTTTCCATACCTAGAGTAACTCAAAATCACTGCTAATAAAATGTTTCCAAGTAGAGGTTCTATCAGGTTGGCTTTAATAAGCAAAGCTCATTGTAATTAGCAGCCCCAATAATAGGCTTGCTCAAGTCCTTCAAGCAAGTTAAACATGCCTTCCTACAAATCTTATATACACTGTTAATTTGTTTAGCAGATTCTTTCTTCATAAATGGGATGAAAGTAAACTTCAGTCCAAGTCAAATTATCACAATATTCAAATTAACAGAGCCACAGTTAATGAGTTTACTCAAGATCATTAATTTTTACAAAATATTTACCTCCTGCCTTGCCTTCACTTCTGCCATTTCAGCATTTATTGCTTGTATATTTAATGTACAGACATATGTTTGCATTATTACAGTTTTCATATAAAGGGCTTCTGACCACCTTCAGAATAAGAAGGAAAAGGCCAACTGTGGTTCTGCTTTATTGGGAGACATTTCTAACATAGTCTCTAAAGAACTAGGCTTTAATAATTTGTTCAAAACCTAGTCTAATGCCAAGTAAATATACAATAGAATAAAATGCTCAAGTTGGCATATGTAATTAACACTTCCAGTCAATGTTCTTAAACATTCCTCTCTCTTTCTTATGCCAAGTCTAATGGTCCAAAATTCTGGTGCCTGAATTAGTACCACTCCACCCCACTACCCAAAACAAATAAGCATAATTAGACTGCTTCTGTCTAGCTTCTCTCTCTTATGTACATCATATAGCGAAAGCTCCAGATCAGTTCCTAGCTCCTTACTTTGACTAATTCAGGTCACCATCTCAACCCTCCCACGTCTACATTCACACAAAAGAGAAAATAACAGGAGTGCCACTAACTTTCAACTTGGAAATGCTTGAAAATATAATTATTGCACGTAAAGCACACTGAAATCCCTTGAGGAAAACTACAGTGTGTACAAACCATAGCTTATTATACCTTGAGAATATTGAATATTTCTATTATGGTCTTCATACGCCTAGAATTGTAGATATGGGCAAAGAATTAGAGTTCAGAGAGTCCAGTTCAGTGTTTCCTCTAAGTACCAACAGATTTCACAAGCAAGGAAATGACAGACCCACGTGTTCTTCTAACACTGTAGTGCCCACATTTTAACTAGGCCAAGAAAGAGAGGCCCTGTGCAATACGGCTAACTACTTATGGGAGTAATTTCACCATACAACTCTAGCAAATTTATTTCAGTTTCAGATATCACTTTCCCCATTAACTCAGGAGACCAAAGGAGCATAACCGCCTTCCTTTCATCCCTGTCAAACTCAGCAAGTTTCTCAGGAAGCAAATACTATTTAAATCATTTTCATATTTCTAAAATGCCTGTAAGACAAGCCCAGGGTCTAATTATGCCACTTAAATTTGTTGAAGATGTTTGGGTTTTTCTTTTTTTAATTTCAATACCAAAAGAGCCCAAGGGTTTAAAGCCCTAATAATCTAATAAACTTTGCTAAGTGAACATTGTAACAGATACGCCTGGATGGGATTTTGTAAATACCAGACAATTTCCCCTGATCTTTATCAGGGAAAAGAAGTCTAAATCTTTAGCAGGAAGAAATTAAATGTAGTGCAAAATAATAACATCTGGCCAGGTTGTGTTCATCAGAGTAGCAGCTCCTTCAGATGTCAGGCTGAAAAGTACTAAAATGAACTCTGAAGGGGGTGTGTGCGATTCTTTATGAGGCAACAGGAAAGGCTGCTGCGCTGCCATAGAACACTCGGGGTACAATTAACTCGCCCTAGTATGTCCCTACAGAGAATCGTTTCACATCAATGGAATTTGAATCCTTATGCCAAATAAAATTTGGGGGCCATTCTTGGGGCATTTTGTTTATTTCTCCATTACTGTACAGATTCCTAAGAGCACTTTCTATTTCTCAAAACTCTCTATGATCATTTTTATCACTTCACAAATCTTATTTTTATCGTCTACCTCCAAGGGAGACAGTGTGGCTCAATGAAAAGAGCAATGACTTTGAAGTTAGAGACTTAATGCTGCCACTTACTGGTTATGTGGCCTTGGGCAAATTGCTTAATGGCTCCTAGCTCCAGCTTCCATATCTGTGAAATGGGGATAATAATACCTAGCGGTATCACTACCATTAGGAAGATTAATCAAACCTAGCACATAGTAGACTCTCAGTAAACTTAGTTAACCTTGCTTCTCCTTCATGTAAGTGACCCAGATGAGTTCAAATGTCTAACCTCACCAACTTTCCAGAGGCCTCTGACCTTCAAGAAGGCTTAAATTATCTGAATATACACTATCTTTCCCTCCCATCAAAACAAAAACAAAAGCTCTCAAGGTTATATTTGAAATAATACGTGCATCATTTAAGCCTCTTCTTCCACTATCAGCCATCTCAACCTTCTGGCAGAGATTGCCAGAAAGAACACACTTTGTTTTTCCACTAATGATTACTTTGATGTGTGAGATACTTTGTCTTTCCTGCCACTGATTTTTTTTAAGCTGGCATTTAGAGGGATAATTCTGGTCATCTCACAATTTAAAAAAAAAAAGGCTTTCCCCCCAGAATGTGTACCACAAAACAATGCTAAACCACTGATTTATCTTATAGGCCAGTGTATCTGTTTCAAATGTTAATTGCTAGAAAGAGTACTGTTTTTCCAGTCCCCAGGAACAGGAGTGTGGACAGAAGGCTTTTGGGTTTTCCCCCACCTACTACTCTGTTGGACAGGAACAGGCACCTTGGCCTCACTGAATGAGTTTCTTCAGCTACCCTTCAAGGGCTGGGGCATGTGGGAGTAAACACACACACTACATCAAAGAATAGTTCCAGGGCCCATTTTCCCAGCTGGGAAGGTGGGAAGGATGCCCAGAATCCATGCTCCACGCAAAGAGACTGGTTGCAGGTAACGTTTCACCACCCTCCCAGCACCTTTCCAGCTACCAGAGCACAGACTCCAGTGCAACTCTAGACCAAGATTATGTCCTAGTAAATGGTCAGAAAGTTCTCAAATCCAGGAGGAAAAAAGGCAATGCTGATAGCAGTAAACAGGAACTCATTCAGACTAGTGGTCAGTGTCAAAGACAACTGAATAACAACAATCATCCTTTAAACTTTTCAAAGCATTTTTATATACATTACCTCTTTTGATCCTCAGAAGCTCTGGCAAGTCGGCAGATCAGGTGTTATCTTACACATAAGAAAACAAACTCAGACACTTTATTACCAATTTTTACACAGATACTCTCAGAATAGGAAATAAAACACATGTCTGATTCATCTAAGGCTAACATCTATTAGGAAAGAGTCAAACAATATATTGGAAGCCAAAGGAAGATATCAACATATTTGACTGAAGGTTCTTTTAAACCACCATAAAAAATAAAAATTGAATTAACAAATCAGTAAAAGCAATTTATAACATATAAAATGGGTTAGCATCCTGAATATACAAAGAGCTCTTAAAAATCAATAAGAAAAGGGCATCTCAATAAGAACAATGAACAGCTAAATTTTTTTAAATGATGAAAGAATATTAATGAGAAAAAACACAAAATAAAAAGTACAAATGACCAACAAATTTTCATAATAAAAAAAGAGGGGACTTCCCTGGTAGCTCAGTGGTTAAGAATCTGCCTGCCAACGCAAGGGACATGGGTTCAAGACCTGGTCTGGGAAGATCCCCCATGCCACGGAGCAACGAAGCCCGTGCGCCACAACTACAGAGCCTGCACTCTGGAGCCCACGAGCCACAACTACTGAAGCCCACGTGCCACAACTACTGAAGCCCGCGTGCCTAGAGCCCGTGCTCCACAACAAGAGAAGCCACTGCAATGAGAAGCCCTCGCACTGCAATGAAGAGTAGCCCCCGCTTGCCACAACTAGAGAAAGCCCGTGCGCAGCAATGAAGACCCAATGCAGCCAAAAATAAATAAGTAAAAAAATAAATTTAAAAAAAGAGTACTATTTCTTCACCTAAACTGGGGTTATTGTAAAAGGGCAAACAGCAAATGGTCAGGAAAATGGACATTCATACATTGCTAGCGGAAGTGAAAAGAGATACAACGTTACAGAAGTCAAACAGGCAATAAATGTGAGAAACCTTAAAAACTGCATAGCCTCTGACCCAGCAATTCCAGTTCCAGGAATTTATCCTGAGGAAATAATTAAAGATATGCATAAATATACTTACATGGACATTATTTATCTCACTATGGTCTACTGAAAGTAACCTAAATTTCTAACAATAGAAAGGGTTGGATTAATAACATATGAGACAACAGCATGACTAAGTAGTAGGTGGCCTCTAAATACTCTATTGTTATTATAGTATAGAAATCGTTACATGGAAAGATGGCTATAATATATTGCATGAAAGAGCAGTGTAATCCACTTTTTAAATATATATACACACACCTGTATATGTACAATACTGAACAAAAGTATGTAAGATTAGATACTAAAATGTTAATAGTAGTTATCCTCTGGGGGATAGAATGTGGGTCATTTTATTTTCTACTTTTTCATTTCTTTGTGTTTTTTTCATTTTATCTAATAAACATGTATACTCATTTGTATAGTAAAAACCTATTTAATAAAAACAATATCCTGAAACAAAGTTTGCTCTATTACATTCCATCTCAATGCACAAGCATCGATCCACTATCTATAGACTTTTAAGATCTTATACCTGAGTAGATTTCAAAACCTAGAAACAAATGCTGTAGGCAACAGCTTATAACTTTTCTGTCCATCTGGTCATAGTGGTATCAGTAGTTATTGCAGAGGAAGTGGAAGAGATAGTAACCTGTTTCTATTAATACTACTTATTTTAATTGTGTGTGTGTGTGTGTGTGTGTGTGTGTGTGTGTATTCACTGAAACATTTACTGAGTGTCTACTATCTCATTGGGAGATACAGGGTTGAGGTAGAATACACATAAGCCCTACCCTCAGAGAGATCATTCTCTAGTAAAGGAGACCCACGTTAATCAAATAACCATCATATATCACTACCAACTTGATAAGTGCTAGAAAGAAAAAACACAGGATCCCAGGAGAGGGAATACTGTAGAACCTGGTCTAATCTGATAATTACATTTCAGTTAATCAGGTCCAGTACTAATGCTAAAGAACTTCAACCAAAGGAGGGAAGCACGATAAACATCCTGATTTCATCATTTTTGTTCTCCTTCCTCTCCTAATCAACTCAATGAAATCAGAGTCTGCCATTGCTAGTTAGATCTAGAGGCTACGTTAACTCATTCAGACCACTAGAGGACCATGCAGAAAACATATACTATTTAGCCTTAAATATACACATAGACACAGAGAAAGAATGAAAACACACACAAATGTTATTAGCAGTTTTCTCTGAATGACAAGATTATGAGTGGGTATATTAGAGCATTTCAATATTAATTAAATTATATTAAAGCATGAAAAGCATTTTTAAATGCATATGTACCAGATATGTGACACTGAGTACCACAAAGCAGATATTATACTTCATATACAATTATGCTTATAAATGTATGAGAGGGAATAACAAAAACAATGGCTACCATGCATTTGGTTCCTATAGAGCAGCACAGGCCTGAGTTCTTCACAGTCCTCACTGGATTTAACCCTCTTTAATTCATGGCTCAGAGAGAAGTGAGTTGCTCTTGGTAACAAAGAGAGGAGGTGGTAGAGCTGGGACTTAGACTCCAGTCTGCCTGAAGGCAGAGCGCATGCCCGTCTCACTATGCCCCTCTGCTTCTCGCCTAGATGTTTTGTCCTTTCAAAAGGGATGACTGTAACGCTAGCTAGGGAGTCCAGAAAGACTGGTATCTAGAAGGCAATTAATAATGTTTAAATTTTAATTTAAATTTAGAAAAAGATGTGCACTGATTTACCTAACTCCCTTAACGGCCCTTCTCTTTGATCAAAAGCCACGTCTGTCTGGAGAATTCATACAGGCAATCTCCTCCAAGAACCTCTACCCTCTAGTTGGAATTAATCTCTTCCAACCCCACAGGCATTTTGTTTTTTCACTTTGTCTCCTTTTTCTAAGAGGGCATTCAAACTGTGTAAGCTTTGAGCCTTAAAAAACCTGGATCCACCCCTATTCCCTTAGAAACCTGCTAAAATTTTTCTTACCGCATTTCCCATAGGATGCCTTGTACCAAAATTACTCACGCATTAAGTCCCAGTTTCTGAAATTTGAGCTACTTGAAGGTAGGCGTGAGGTAGTTTTTATCTTTGAATCCCCTACAATAACCTGCCTTCAGACGTGCTAGGTACTTGCTCAGCAAATGCTTTTAGTTAAATATAATAGAATTCCCCTGCAAGAAAGCAAGCTAGAACTGGGGAGATTGTCTGTGACCATGAAACAAAATACACAGTGGCTATAAAACACATGGTGATTAAGGGCACAGGCCCTGGAGCTGTACATCCTGGGTTCAATTCCTGTCTCTGCCATTTATCTATTTGGCTGTGCAACTTTAGAAAACTCACTTAATCTCTCTAAGCCTCCACTTCCTCAGCAATAAAATGAGGCTAATAATAGTACCAACTTCGCTGGGTTGTTGTGAGGTCTAAATGAGATAATGTAAGTAAAACACTTCAGAACAGGACATTTTTCATTCATCTCTCCCTGACATAAATACATATTCAGTGAGGAGGTTTCTGATTCTCACCCGAAGCCTTCAACTTTCTCTTCTCCACACCAGCTCCACATCTTCTACCTACGCCACCAAGGCTCATTGAAACCCAGCCCAAGTGACTCCAGAGCCTGCCCTCTTAAACTTACACTCCACCGCTGGACTGGAACGCAAAGGAGCAGACTAAAGGCATGAAACTCCATTTGGCCTTTGCAGGTAGTCTAGATGTAAGCTGATGGGAGCCTGGAACTAAAATCAGAGAAACAGAGCTAGAAGGCAACGGCATGTGATCAGTGAGACAACTGAGGCCCAGGGAGGGCAAAGGGGAACAGAATGTAGGGAAAAGATGGGGAGGAGTATGAAGGAAGAAACAAGAGCTGGTGACTGACTGAAAGAGGAGACAGGGCAAAGCAGGAGTATGAGGGTGTGCCGCAGCCCCTGGAAGCATCTCACAGTCAATAGAAGGAAAGGTGTTTTTAATTTCTATGTTACCACTTCCAGCTTCAAGGAAAATTGTTTCTACCTCCACTCGATTGACAGGAGAATTCAAATCTCTCAAACATATGCTTCATTACTCAAATATCAGGTACTGCAATTCAGTGAGACAGAAAGAGGAGAAGGAACATATGTTTTCAGAAAGTAAACAAATCCCAGTGGGGGAGGGGTTGGGAATAATCACTGGGCAAAAGTGGTATTTTTCCTGGAAGCTTCTAGAGGGCAGGGACAATGTCCTTTAATTTGCTTTGTTGGGTCCACTAGTGAGAAGGTGGGCGATGATAATGGCAGCTATAGGGGGGAGTTCAGAGCCCTACTGAACCAAGGGGCACGCGCGCTGGGGTAAGGAGTTAATCTACATAATCTCCTCACCTCACTGTTGGCCCAAGAACACTCCACACCCGCCATTTTTGTAGGCTCTTTTTATTAAACAGTTTTCGGTCTAATGACTGACTTCTAAATCAATGGAGGGCACAGGAAGGGTTTACAACTCTCCCCAGCCTCTGGCTCTGGCTAAAGCCACAGAATTTTGAAACTGAATTAAATCCAGAAAGTTCTTAGTTTAAAACCAAAATAACTTTGAACACCCAGTTTCCAGTTGTTTTTCCAACAGCACTAATAATTAAAGAATCACAATTTTTGTAACTTTGTAACCAAAATATCTCTTTGAGTCAACTCCATAAAAGTACACTAATTAGAGCCAGCATCTTCTGGCCTCTGATGGGAAATTCACCCTTTTATAATGGGGTTACTAGAGCTTTGCTGTACAGATGAGTGGTTTGATTAATAATTTACATTTTTGAGGATATATAACCTCACTCATGGTCACGGTCTGCGTTCCTAAAATTCTCCTATTCAGTTTAATGTCATTATATTTGGCCCTGGCAAATGAATTAAGTTCTGATTCGACATCAATGTAATTATTTTCTCCCGTATACGTTATCGTCAAAAAAAGAAAGGGTTGTGACGGAATGGCCGGCAGTTTGAGCCGAGGAGTTCAGTGGGGCTCAGCATGGGCAGGAGAACTGTCAGACTAGTCAAGAGGAAAAAAGCGTGAAATGGAGAAAAATTGCTCAGTACTCACTTAAAATCCCCACTACATTATAAAAAACGAAATTAACAAATGACTGAATCTCAAAAACATGTTTATCAACATTCAAGCAATTATTCAGTCACATATTAACTGTGAAGGAAAAGAGCTCTGCTTGAATAGTGTCCCTAAACAGTTATTTCAAGCAGAAATGACTGGAGAAATTGCTCTGAGCTGATGGAAAAGGGTGCTCTAACCAAGGGTAATTTTATTTAGGGGGAGTGGGAGAGACAGGAATCTGACAGAAAAACAGTAGAAGAACTGCCAAGAGCAGATGGAAACAGAAAATAAGGGAGCAGAGAAAGAGAAGACGCACAGCAACACTGCTTCCTCCCCCTTCATCTCCTCCAGAGACAGCAGGTAGGAGAAAGCCTTCCAACGCTGGATGAAGATAGCGCTTTTCTTCCTCTCTGCCATGATAGCGTGCACCAGAAAATGCAACAAAAATATGGCCGGAACACAACAACGCCTTCGTGATCTAGCCTCTTGCTTGTGTGTAAAATATACCAGATAGGTATATTTGGAAGAGAAGCTTCAGGAAGCTGAAAAAAGGATTGCTCCTGGAAGTATTGATATTTCAAACAGCTCAGCTTCACATCTAAGAATGCATAAAATAAACCCCTCTTTCAAAGGGTCCTTTGCCTAAGTGCCCTCTCACCTGTGCACTGGAGCTGCTTCAAAGTCATCTACATGGGGCAAAAGTTGTTGAATTACATCATGAAGTCCAGCTTTGTCTGGGATTATGTCTGTAATGGTAATGCGTCATTTACCTGGCCCCATGTGGGGTGAAGTGGTCCACAAAAATGAGCTGTCTAGATAATACAGTAACCACCCAAAGTCATAAAGGCCATAAACAGAGAACTAGAATTAGAACTTAGATTCTTCTGACTCCAAGTCCAGTGTTTCTTCCATTGCCTTTAAGCACCAAAAATATTTTTAGCCATTCAAAATGGAAATATTAAGGGCAAAACAGTGAACATAACTTGATCTTTCCTTATCAATTCACAGCCATCACTAGGAACATTAGTTGTTGGATCTATTATAACATAGGGGCTACTGAGACAGGTAGGGCTATACTCCTCTATAAAATGCCCCCAACTGCCACATTCAGTGAGTTCTTGAGTCACTTTTACGTCCTCCACTCTGTCACTCGTTAGCTTCTTGCTGCTCATATGTACCTCCCTCTGGCAGTCTTTCAAAGCCCTTCTAGTTAACTGCTTATCTACTACCGGCTGGAAAACTAGAAAATCAAGCTTGTAAAGACTGTGCATAAATTCAGAACGGTAGTAGGCTCTGAACAAGGACCCAGGAGCTCTCAGATGAGACAAGTACATAAAGCAGGAGCTCCACGTCGTTTTAGGTGCACGGAGATGTTTTCTGCTTAACCACCATTTCTCCTCTCTGATAAAGAAAGTTCAAGTTGTGAGAGAGACAACTTCCAGAAAAGCAAAGTGTTGCTGCATTCTGAAGAGTCTCTTCTCACTCAAAGTCAGTGGTACCCTGGGGAAGACTGGAATCCTCCAACGTACAGAAAAAACCCGGACATACGCCTAATATTTCCTGATGGTACAAGGTTGAAAGTTATAATGAAATTCTACAAGGAAAACAGAACTCAAGGCTCGAAAGTGTAGAGGTGGTGGAGATATGATGAAAAACTCAGAATTCTATCCCATTTTTCTTCTCAAGGACCACAAATCCTACAATTTCTTAATTTTGTTTTACCTCAAGCACACTAAGAACAGGAAAACCATGTCACATGATGGCTTGGAAGAAGCTGTGGCATCAATGAGTTTCCTCATCTGTAAAATGGAGATAATTACGGTATGAACCTCATAGGGCTGCTGGGAAAATCAAATGAGATAATTATGTAAAAGTAAGCATCATATAGTAGGCACTTAATATAACTGTCACTATTATCATCAACATCATTATTAGGTAGGGGAGAAGGAAAAGAGAAGAAAATCTACTTTCAGCGAAGTTTTTCAAAAAAGAATTAATTAAGCAGAAGCAAAAAACGATTGTGCTGCCCCATTTTACTAAGCGCATCAAAGTAAATTAAGTTTAGGAAACGAGGCAATGCAAAGATTGAAGATAAAGAACAACTTTTTTAAATGCTTCAATCATTATCAAGACAACGTTAGCAATAGAGCACTCCAACTACTGTAGCAAAGGGCCCCAGGCTCATTTACGAGGGCAAAGGCTTCCTGCAAACGAAGACATAAACTCCAAATCGAGGCAGTAAGGATTGCTCGTGGAACTGTGCACGTATTTGCAGAAAGCACTCACTGCTTAATACCCCCAATGTGAACTAGCGAAGGAACCCTAAAGAGATTGTGGATCTAGGCCAATATCAAGATGAGCTATCTTCAGTTTCATGCGGTGAAAACAGCTCACATCAAATTTCATAGGAGTTAAGTACTGGAGCAATTTTCTCAACAATTTGTTCTACCAGAATCTTGGGGAGGGGGTGTATTTTAGGGAAAAAGCAACTGTGTCCGCCAATTAAATTCATTGGGCTACTAAGTAGTTATAAGAAAAAAATGGATACTCTCCTTCTCTCAGCAATCAGTAATACATCATCTTGTAGCAGTCCCTGATTTTAGTCTTGTCTCTCCAGACAAGGAGGCAATCCTACAGAAAGGATTTGGGGCAACGTCTCTACAAACATGGCATAATTGTCTTGAGGTCTAGGACCATGTTTTATTTGGTTCTTATGGGGTTCATTTTTTCTAAGAGCGAAGCAGGAAAAGAATAAGAAGAGAGAATGAAACAAGATAAAGAATGAGTACATATGGTGACAAGGTAGAAGGCACCGGCAACGAGTTCAGACATTAGTTGTCTCCGTGTTCCTTTGCTAGGGTTGTCCTTCTGCCTGCCCCCACAATTTGAGAAATAATATATTTATATGTATGTGTGTGTGTGTGTGTGTGTGTGTATGAGAGAGACAGAGAACGAGTAGGTGCCGCCCCCCTACTCCCTACCCTCTGTTCACATGACAAGCGTTCAGCTTCCATTCTATAGCAGCCATATCTGGAAGCTAATCCAATCAAAATCTTGTCAAAACTTCCTTTCTCTCTTAGTCTTACGCTGTTCCAGAACTAGAAAACACAACATGCAAAATGCAGAACTGGACAGAGATGTGAATGCTGACATGCAAGGCCCTCAGATAGACAGCCACGTCAGCTACTCTTCACGCTAGAATACCAGCGTGATCACTCCACCACCCCCATCCAGCCAGGCAATGGTAAGATAACATCTGTGGGCTTGGTTATTCTGGGAAGGAAACAAATCGCAAATACTCCATTCTAGAAAAGCCCCTCCACAGCCCATAGAGTAAGATTCAGCCCTCCACTTCAACTAGATTCTCATGTCACATCACTTCTTATCACCCTACTTTCAGCTAGTAGATCAGCTCCAAAATCAATCTAAGAAGTACATGAATGGTACATGTATTTTTAAAATGAGCTTAAATTATTCATTCTTTTGCCAAATTGTTAGTCTCAACAAACTCTTCACAAGAGTCTGACTGCATAAATAGGTTAACAAATACTTCAAGCTTCTGTATTATACTTCATATAATCAACCCAACATCCCGAGGCTTTGACCCAAGAAACTGTTGTGAATGTATGTTTTATTAGCTAATTTGAATAATTTTCTCAGCTTATTCTAAGTATTTCATTATAATATGCAAAAGAAACTATAATCAACCCACCTTACAATTCAAACAGGTTAATTCTTATAAAGGTGCCATAAATCTAAAGATTTCGAATGTCAAGTAGTCAGAAGTGCTATTTTTCTATCTGACCCCAATTCTCTCCTTGTGGGACAAGAAAAAGGCAGCTGATTCCATCTGCTTAAGGAAGGATAGAAGAGAGCCCCAATATCCATAATTAACTTTCTTTCACAGGAAGTGGCATAATGAGGTAGTAAAAAGCATACACTCTGAGAGCCAGGCCAACTGGGTTGAAATCCTACTTTCCCCATTTATTAGTTGTGTGACCTTGGGCAAGTTACTTAACCATTCTGTGCCTTGAGTTTTCATCCATAAAATGGGGAAACTAATAATACTACTCACTTCATAGGGTTTATTGTGAGGATTAAATGAATTAATATATGTAAAACACTTAAAAGAGTACCTAGCACATAATGCTATATAAGTGTTTGCTCTCACCACTACCGTCATCCTCCTAGCTGGGTCTCTGAATCAAGGGAAGACACTCCTCACCCAGCTATGACAGTCCTACAAGTTAATAAGGAGAAATGTAATTTCCTACCCATTCTGGCAACACCACAACAGCTATCTTTTACAGTCATACACAGGTATAATAAGAACTGAGACTCAGAAAAAGAGAAAGGATAATCACTCACACAAATGAGAAAATGTAGGGCCATTAAGCCAGTTTTTCCCTCTTAAATGGAAATAGTCCCAGTGGGCAGAAAGAGCTTGTGCATGTTCCACAAATATCCAACTAACTCCTGGAGAAAACTGGTATTTAAGTAAACATTTTTGTTTTTTAAACAAGTTTTATGGGCTAATGGAGGGAAAGTACCATTTATTCTTTCTTCAGAGATTTCATCCTTTACATACAGGTAAACAGAATGTCCTTAGACAATGATTTTTGACAATACCCACCTTTCCAAAGACTGTAATGCAGCTTCTCTAAAAACCATGTTTTTCCTTAACCAGAATCTCTCACTGGGAGGTTTTTGTTTTTGTTTTTTAATTTTTATTTTTATTTATTTTTTGGCTGTGTTGGGTCTTCATTGCTGCATGCAGGCTTTCTCTAGTTGCGGCAAGCTGGGGCTACTCTTCGTTGCCGTGCGTGGGCTTCTCACTGCAGTGGCTTCTCTTGTTGCACAGCACAGGCTCTAGGCACGCGGGCTTCTCTTGTTGCAGAGCACAGGCTCTAGTTGTGGCTTGAGGGGTCAGTAGCTGTGGCGCACGGGCTTAGTTTCTCCACAGCATGTGGAATCTTCCCGGACCAGGGATCGAACCCGTGTCCCCTGCATTGGCAGGCGGATTCTCAACCACTGCACCACCAGGGAAGTCCCTCACTGGGAGGTTTTTATGACAAGTATTAATGTTGGAATGGTAATTTATAAATTATACTTAGCATTTGAAAGCCCAGTGCCCAAATAATGATGCCATTGAGCAGCACATCTCAAATGATCCCCAGAACTCACCTTGGAAAACTGCAGCATTCTGAATAATTAAGAACTTGAGCTCCATACTTGCAGACTGAAGCAGTTGTTCCATGTTCAATCGTGCTGTTAGTTGGTATTTTTCTTCCATCTTTCTTGAGCAGCATGTTGGGCCCTTGGGGAGACATACTTGCAAATCTGATCCTGAAACAAACAAGTTTTTCATGTTTCAGTAAGCACAGTGTCTCACACACACAGGAGGCAAACAAGGCAAAACAATGCATTTCTTTTAAAACACAGTAAAATCTTGATTATCCAAAATCAGCGTTTACCTTAACTAATCCCTGCTTTCTCCCTATTATCTTTATGACTGATTCTTTTTGAATAACTGTAAGAATTAATTGCCTAGGTTTGACTCATAAATGCTGTATAAACTAATTTATAGCAAGAAGTATACGTCACTGAACACCAATATTTAATTTGTCTGTTAAAAGACCAATCTTCACTCCTACAATTTCTTTTTCTTGATTATAATTTATGAATGAAAACACAAGCAAGAAGCCACTTTCAAACTTCCAGTTATGATTTCCTAATGAAATGTATGTCTGGGCAATCCAATGTCGCTAACATTAACATTCAATCGCCAAAAGCCCTTACAACTCAACAATTCTAGCTCTAGCACAAATGCCAACCTCCTGCTCCTCTGAGTTCCTGAGCTCCCTTATGATGCAGAATGCTTTCTTATTTCTGTATCTCGATAAAGATTTGCCAAATGAATAATCTTCTTGATTATTCCAAAGTTAGGGAATCAGAACCTCTTCTCAGTCCTCAACCAATGTGACCCTTTGCAGTCCTCACAGTTAACCAATCCCTCCTTAAAACACTCCCCCCGCCTTGCTTTAGTGAATCTACCCAGTTCACTAAACCTATCCACACACACCCCATACACCGCCCCCCCACTGCTATGGCTATTCTTACATATATATATATATATATATTTTTTAATATTTACTTATTTAATTTATTTATTTTGGCTGCGCTGGGTCTTCACTGCTGCACACAGGATCTTTTAGCTGTGGCATGCAGACCCTTAGTTGTGGCATGCAGGTGGCATCTAGTTCCCTGACCAGGGATAGAACCCAGGCCCCCTGCATTGGGAGCGCGGAGTCCTACCCGCTGGACCACCAGGGAAGTCCCACTATGGCTATTCTTATCTATCTTTTCTTGCTTCCTCTTCGTCTGCCGATCACATAAATGTTGTTCACCCTCTTTCTCATTCTACATCTCTGCCCAACCCCAATGATCTTACCTAACCCCTGTGACTGCTGAACTCTCTAATCCTGCCTTCACCATTCTTCTGAGCTCCAAAATCCCACATTTTCAACTACTCTGTGGGAATCTCAGATTCAGCAGACCCCAAACTGAACTCAATATATCCCATATGAACACACAAGTTACGTCTCCTGTAATCCGTACCTCAGTCAATGATTATCATCTACCAGGTTTCCCCATAAAAAAAACGCTTTTTGTTGTTTTCAGCTCTTCGCTGGTGACTCAACGCACTTCTGTATCCATGGAAGTCATCAGCATATAAAAGAAAATTGAAGCCATGGGAGTAGGTGAGAGTCATTCAACAAATATTTTATTGGGTATCCACTATGTGACAAGCACTGTGGATACAGCAGTCTGTAAAGTACCTGCCCTCGTGGAGCTTATATTCTGGGAGACAACAAACTACATATGTAAGGTCAAGCAGTGATAAGTACTACAGAGAAAATAAAACTAAGTAAGGAAGGGAAAACAAACTGTGGTATACACACACAATGGAATACTACCCAGCCATAAAAAGAAATAAACTATTGATACATGCCATCACATGGATGAACCCTGAAAACATTATGCTCGGTGAAAGAAACCAAATTTTAAAAATTACATACTGTATGGTTCCATCTAGAAAGTGAAAATTAATCTATGGTGACAGAAAGCAGTTCAGCGGTTGTTGGCGGAGATGAAGCAGTCCAGCAGGTGAGAGTGAGGAAATTCGGAGGAGTGATAGATATATTCATTATTTTGATTGTGATGATTGTTTCATGGCTGTAAACATGTATCAAATTTATCAAACTGCACCCTTAAAATATGTATAGCTTATGGTATGTCAATTATACCTCAATATAGCTGCTGTTTTTTAATGTTTAAAAGTAAGGTAGATAGGGAATGTGGTGATTGCAGGGGCGCTTCTATTTATGTAGGGTAATCAGGGATGGCTTCTTTCATAAGGTGACATTTGAGGAGAAATGAGGGAAGCAACGGAGAGTCCCAAGATTTTATATCCTCTACCAATACTAGCAAATATTAGGGCTCAATGCATATTTAAGTCCAATCTCCTTCTTCTTCTGTAACTCCTGTTTTACTCAAACTTTCCCTTCAATAAGCATTTGTTGAGCTCTTCTGTGGTGGCCATGAAAACGTGCATCTCAGACCTCCTACCACAGGGAGTATAACTGCCGAACGGTCCCAGCTGCTGTGCTCTAAATTCAACGCCATGTTGTGCCCAGGCCACAATCCCTAGGGGCTGCTCCCAGCCAATGACAGCATGGCAAAGATGCCAAGTCCTGTGAGACACAGGACTTTGCTGACAGGCATTTTGGCTTGAGGACTCCCCACTGACCCTGACAAAACTTTCTTAAAACTGTACTGCAGTTTACATTCTCTCTACTCAACCTTCCTTCCTTCCCTCTCTCCTCCAAAGGGGTCAGACCTACACCACAGTCGAACGGCTCATTTCCTTCCCAAGTGTTTTCCCCAAGAAACTTCTTGCACATCTAGTGCTATATTGGCATCTGCTTCTCAGAGGACCCAGTCTAACATATCTTCTGTGTGCCAAGCACTGTGCTACATGGTAGAGGTACAGCTTTCAACAAGAGAGACATGGTCCTTATCCCAAGGAGCACACTGTCTAGAGGGGTTAACAGAGATGAATACCTAGTGCATATAACTGGGTGCGATAAAGCGACATAGTTATCTAGGATGACAAAACATGTATATGGGATATCCCCCCAAGGGGGGACACCCGCAAAGTTCCATAAAGTCCTTGGCAAAGTAAGCTTTCATAATAAACATCAAATCTTACTGAAGTGAGGCTAGAAAGCATATTCAGACGTTTTAGACAGCTTTTCAATGACTGAGGTGTTTTGTTTTTTTTTTAAAAAGGTGGGGGGAACTAGTTAGCCCTAAGTTACCAGAAAATTTACTTTTGTTACAATCTCTGATTTCCCTAGGAATTCCAGTTATCATGGCCCTAATGTATGTGTCCAAGTTTTCTTCACTGAGGAATGAAATTCATCAAGTTCAACCTCACAAGACATCACTGCTGGAGTCCCCAGTATTGACTCCAAGCTCTCTACTTCCTCCTCCTTAAGGGAGCTGCTGACAAAAGTAGTAAAGGAGAGCATGGATAATGTGTATCACCAAACCTAACGCAGCACTGCATTTTGTAGTACTGGATGGAAAGGTGATGTTTAATGTGTCAAAATACAATTTGGGGTCTGGAGACGCAGAGTTCAGATTTATCTCCTATAAATGTCAATCTCATATACGAGCCTTAAACCGATTTTGAATAGGGTCTAAGCTCAAAGGCTTTATGATTATCTTCAGAAAAAGAAAAATAACAGAGCTAGTTCTAGCTCACTGTGTTCTTTCTACATGAGGTTACAAAATGTAATGCCATTCTAGAAGTAGAAACTGACTCAGTTTATTGGACCAAGTAGGGAAAGAGTCCCCTTGGGGACAAGTGGCTAATCTAGATTTAAACAAGGGTAGTTGGGACACATGTGTAGGTATGAAAAATCCTATATAGCAGGTACTTTCCAAACGCCAGTTTACTTTCTTAGTAAACTGATGCCTAAATAGTGTGTGGTTTAAAATGCCTGTATTTGCAATACATTCATAAAATTAAATGTCATAGATAAAATTCTTTGTGTTGCTAAATTTCCATTGGTGATGATTTCCAGTTTTCAAGAATGGTAGGGTTTATTTGGCAGGGTGGCTGTTAGTACTGTTCTAACTCTATAAAACAATAGGGCTCAGATCTTTTCTTTGTGAAGCGCTGTGAGTTGCTTACATCTTAGAAGGTAACAAACTGCCACTCAATGTACCAACAGAAGCCCAGGAATGACTCTTTAAATGACCATGACGCCAGTTTGGTTTGCCTTAATATGATAATTCATGAAGTAACTTAGAGCATGCATGGGGGTACCCCCCTTCCCTGAGGTGGTCAAGTCTCATCATTGTATAAACTCCTACGACCTCAGGAATTCGGTTAGCCAAAATCTTTAAAGGACTAAAACCTCAAATGAGAACTTATGGGAAAACATGTCAGATGTCATGAGGAAAGGTACGTGTTATATCCAAATACAAGAAATGTATATATAGCAATATTTATCCTCCCACCAACTTATCACAGCCTGGTTAATCAATAAACCAGTATAACTGATCTGGGGGCTAAGAGTTAGCTATAGATTTGAGGAAATAAAACATCTATAAACTGATAAGAATTCAGGATTTCCAAACCAGGAAGGAGAGAAATAAATGCCAAAGGGAAAAACATTTTGTTTTAAGTAAATTTCATATAACTCACAGGCCAGCTTAAAATAAGCCTCAGTACATGATAGCATAAGGAACAAAGTGGGCCAGGAGAGCTAGACACACCTAAATGAAATGACAAAAATGAAATATAACCATTTTAATGCATGAACATGCCCATGAAAGAAACAAGACAGAAAGAACACACAAAACAGAAAGAAACAGAGAAAGAATTTAGAGGGGAATCCTTATCAACAAAACAAAGAATTACTCTGGGAACCAAATCCCAAGTGGGATGAATAAAAAGTAGAACTGAGGGCAAATGACTAAGGAGGTACACTGAGAACTGGTACATGCTTGTGTGAATAAAAGCAGAGAGGCCAATTCAAGAAATAAGATGTAACTTACAAAAGACATAGTAAGTAGCAAAGCATTCTTTAAGTATGTCAGGAACAAAAGAAGGTTAAGGGAAAATAGCTCCTTTATTAGATGGGAAGGAAAAGTAATCACGGACCACACTCGGCAAAGGGGCTCACATTTTTTTTTTTTTTGTAAAAATGGAACTCAGCTGGGAAATGGGAATAGGGACAAGCACTATAGCCTGGGATGGAGATAAGGAGAAGACTTAGCAATTGACTATTCGAATGAGTCAGAAAGGTTCAACCCTTTAGGGCTTAATAAGTTGCATTCCCAGATGCTAAAAAAAAAATAATAATAACTGAAGTCATTACAGGGCTGCTAGTTCCCATTTATTCTGGAGGGTTAAAAAGTACCTTCATACTATAATCTCCTCTCCTAGATTTTTAGTTCCTGAAGAGCAGAGAATGACTCCCATCTCCTTTGGGATGCCCCGGCGATCTCAGGCAGCCCTGTGCATGTAGTGGTGCATTAATGAGGGCTGCAGACTGAGAACACAGAAAGAACACTTTCTGTCTGATCTAAAAAGGAGGAGTGGAGACAGATGACCCTGAAAATGTTACATCTGTATGCTTTGATCTTGGAAAAATATATTAAAATACCACAAAAATCAATTTCCAAACATCTTGAAGATTCACAAATAGATGTTTCGCTTGAAGAAACTATAAAGTAATTTATTTCTAGTTATTTTGAGACAATGTCTTGCTTGCACAGTGGGCCCAGTTCTGGGTCTTACAACTGAGAAGGGATATTTGAGTTATGGAAGCCTTTCTCTGGAGGATTATTCCCATGTGTATTCAAGCTGGGCACCCTTACCAGTTGCTTTCCCTTCCAGAGGCTAAATCACAGGTGGTCCACCGAAAGCTCCCTCCTGATGTGTACTCTTGTGTAAGGGGATCTCTTAGGTCTGGCTACCTGTGGCCTTGCCTTCTTGACCTATAACACAGACTCTCTCCTTTGGGCCTAGTTCTTACTCTTTTGGGCTCCATTCAAGGACTTGACATTTTAGACTGCTTCTGGTTTCCCTTAGCCACCTCCACCAGGACTGGGACTTCGGCTCCTCTCTGCCATGCAGTCACAGGTGCACCACACTCACTTGGAGACCCCATTCCAGGCCTGAGCTCTGTCCCTAATTGGAAGAGGACAGTGAAAACTATATATGAGGCTGTTTAATTGTATCTGTTCTATTGGATTTTATTCCAAGTCAGTAAGTATTAACGGCCTGGAGGCCAGCATCATGGTAGGCAAAACACTTATGGTCCCCTCTGGTCAAGTAGCTTACAATTTAGTCCTAGCCCCACCACTTACTAGCTTGCAACCAAGGGTAGATTATTTAACCTCTACACGCCTTTTCGTCCCTATTATCAATACCACTTACCTGGCAGAGTTGTTGCAAGGACTGAGTGAGATTATGCATGTAAAGCTCTTAGCCTACTTGGTACAAGGTAAATATTCAATATACGTTAAGTAAAATTAAAATAAACAAAAAACAAATTCATGCTAAGAGACCAGACTTTCACACACAAAAATAGCTAGAGAACAGTAAAAGCTGATATATGGTTAGGTGACAAAATATGCAGTATATTTTCTGACGTGACAGAAATAGCCTATATTTTAATTGGGGTGGTAGTTACATGGGTATATAAAGTTGTCAAAACTCAGTAAATTCTTCACTCAAAATGAGTGTACTTTATTATTTATAAATTATATTTCAATAAAGTGGAATTTTCAAATATGTAATATAGACAACATTCGCTAGATAAGTAAATGCTCACCAGAGGCTCTAGGTGTCAAAGAAGACTTCCAGGAGGAGGTAGGGCTTGAGCTACACAGTAAAAGATGAGAAGGCCAATGGGTGAAATGCATATGGCACCTGTGGAATAGTGGGGCAAAATTAACCTGCCTGGAGAGAAACTAGAATCTGGGGTATAGCTAGCTTATCAGGCAAGATGGGCCAGAGTGTGAAGGGCCTTGAATGCAGACAGAAGACTATGGGCTTGACTCCATGGACAATAAAGAACCACTGTTGAGTCTCAAGCAGAGGTATAATATGATGAAGGGTGCTGTTTAGGAAGATTAGTCTTACAGCTTGAAATTGGGAAATGAGCTAAATAACCCCTCAAGGTCACTTCCAGCCCTCCGATTCTCCAATTACCTTTATTATGTTCTATATGTTGGTTATTTTACTACACTGCAATTTTAGCTAATGACTATAAATTGTCAAAAATCACATTTAAAAACACACTAAAGAACAGAAGAAGTATTAATGTAGACCTTGATCCTTATACTTTTCTAAAAGCAGATAGAACATATTCAAACAGCAACAGAAGAGACTAAATCGTCAGGGCTCAGTAACAATGAAAACTGAAATCTTTTCCATATATATACGTGTGTGTGTGTGTGTGTGTGTGTGTGTATGATGATTTCACACATTTTATTGCCAAGGGCTGCTTTATGAATGGCAGACTTTTTTGCTAACGAAAGTATGCTGTGCTAAAAATAATAATGTAATATTATCATTAAAGTAATATTAAACAAAGGAATGAATGATATCCAAAACTGGTTTGCTTCATGACTTACAGGGAAAATAATAGATGCCTATTAGAATTATCCAAAGGATTAAGTGCAGGTTGCTCTACAAATGAACGAAAAAATAACGTAGCAACCATTTCTAAAAGGTTTTCTTTTTAACAGAGGACAAGTCAATTTGCCATCCAGAAATATTAACTAATTTCCTTAGCATATAACAGTGACTTGCTATTAGAACGGTGCCTTTTCCCCTAATTAATCATTATCTAAATCAAATCTTACATGCTCATTAATTTCTTACTAATCAAGATAGGAATACAGATGAAAGAAATGGCTGCATTTGAAACCAGTGGGGAAAGTGAGGATTGCTGGTGGAAGAAATCGTCTTAGGGAACCCAGATGAAGGTTACCCTTCTGTTATTTAGCCTGAAAGAACATGACCTTGCAGAGGGCACACCTGGGTATCACGAGCTCAGACTTTAAAGCAAAGATCATGCCTGGGGCCGTGACAGACTCTGCCTCTGTAAAAGGCAGGCCAAAATGTTGGTACCACACTGGAGTACTGGGAGTTTAAAGCAACCCTGGAGATAAGCCTGAGAATTAAAGAACGAATTACCTTTATCTCTACTGCCAACTGTCAATTAACTGCATATCATTTCATGCCCAGTAAAGGTTGAATCCCTAGATCACTACACTCTCCCACAAAGAGGTTCTTTCTGGACCACATTCCCAAGCAGCAGTCAAACATGTGCTCTGGGAACACAAATTCACTGATTACATTCAGCCTGCCAAAGTGGTGAACAATTCATTCATACAACATTTACAGAATGCCTACTTTGTGCTAGGGTCTCTGCCCAACCCAAGGAATACAGTAATGAACAGGACACAGTCCCTGCCCTGGGGTTCACAGATTGGTCCAGGAAATGGACTCCCAAACTATCAATAACTAGAAACTTCTAGGTCACTCTGGACACCTCATTCACCTTCATCCCCTATAGCCAACTGTCACTAAATCCTACTGGTTATGCTTTTTAAATATCCCTCATCATTCATCTTCTTTCCATCCTGGCCTCATCACCTCACCTCTTTTCACTTGGAAAACTACTACAGCCTCTAAACTGGCCTTCCTGCCTCTACCCTCTCTTCCACCCAAGCCGGAGAGAGACGTTGCTAAAGTACATATCTGATCACATCGTTCTCCTTCTTAAAAACGGAGCAGGGCTTCCCTGGTGGCGCAGTGGTTGAGAGTCCGCCTGCCGATGCAGAGGACATGGGTTCGTGCCCTGGTCCGGGAAGAACCCACATGCCGCGGAGCGGCTGGGCCCGTGAGCCATGGCTGCTGAGCCTGCGTGTCCGGAGCCTGTGCTCCGCAACGGGAGAGGCCACAACAGTGAGAGGCCCGCGTACCGCAATAAAAAATAAAAACGGAGCAAAGACACAGGCGTGTGAAAGTGGGTGGCATATACAGGCATTGCCAAGGAACCTGGTAAGGCTAGAGGGAAAAGTGAGCTGGTGGAAAGTAGCTGGGGCCGGATAAGGAGGAGTATGTGAGCCCCGCCACCAGAGGATTCCTAGTTATCTTTGGCTATTTTTTGTTTGTTGTCTTTTTACATTTTTTTCCAGCTTTCCTGAGGTATAATTGACTCTGAGTTATCTGTGGATTGGATTCTCACAGGAGAGAGTGTTCGCGGGGGCAGAGATGCACTCCAAAAGCTTTCTGTCCTTTGAATTCCCATAGCACTCTGCATCCTTTATAAAGACACTTCTCACACTCTCTAACTTGCATCATGGTTATATTTGCATGCCTTATCTTCACTAGATTTAAGTTCCTTCAGGGAAAGACCCTTGACTGACTTATCTTTGTATCTCAAGGGGCTCGCTGACGTTTGGGCTTGATGTCCTCCCCTTTGACTTGGAAACAATGCCAGAACTTCAAGAGAGTTCAGTTTTAAAGGAACCGGGTCAGATTAATTGATGCTAATAGAGCAACTCGTAGAAGAACAGTATTCCAGGAAAAATAAAGAATCCTCAGAGCCCAAAATGGAGTTCTCTCTCACCTCCTCTTCTCCCTTCTTCTCTTCCCTCCAGCACCCCCCCACACATTATTTAGACAGGGTAAAAACCCTAATAAAAACAAAATTGGGTTGGAGGATATGCCAGTTGGGATAAAGAATCTTTTTATTTATTTATTTTTGGCTGCATTGGGTCTTCGTTGCCGCACGCGGGCTTTCTCTAGTTGCGGCGAGAGGGGGCTACTCTTCGTTGTGGTGCGCAGGCTTCTCATGGCGGTGGCTTCTCGTGTTGCGAAGCACAGGCTCTAGGCGTGCAGGCTTCAATAGTTGTGGCACGCGGGCTCAGGAGTTGTGGCTCGCGGACTCTAGAGCGCAGGCTCAGGAGTTGTGGTGCACGGGCTTAGTTGCTCCGGGGCCTGTGGGATCTTCCCAGACCAGGGCTCGAACCCGTGTCCCCTGCATTGGCAGGTGGATTCTTAACCACTGTGCCACCAGGGAAGTTCCAGGATAAAGAATCTTTTAGAATTCTGCCAGAGGGACCAAACCAAGGCAATTTTCCTGTCTCCCCCTACTCACTCTTTCACTAGTTGTTATTCTACTCAGATAAGTAGCGGAGATCCCATCTTTTAGGAGATGTATAATTTTTATCCTTCAGATACAATGTTCAAATACGCAGACCTGAAGCATAGCTGAGAATTTCAACACCCTAGGCCCAATCTAAGTGCTAGGCCATTTCCCCTGTGTATGAAATCACATCGGGTGGGGTGGGGGGAAGAACCCTTCCCTACCAAGACTAAAGTGTTATTATCTGTTCTGCTACCAAATCAGCTGTGCGACTCAACCAAATACCTTTTCAGATCTGGGCCTGACTAGATGACCCTGCAGACAATTTCAGGTCTGAGAGTCTGCTTCCAACTGTAGGTCAATCAATAGTCACTAAGCCCATTCTAGACTAGGCACTGGGAGGACACAAAAGAAGCAAAAGACCTGCCTCTGCCCTTCTAAGAAGGCTCTGTCAATAGCACTTGACAATAGCTATACATGAACATGGATATGAGGCCAAGGCAAAGACCAACAACTCAGCCTTTTCAGTGCTTCACCCCATGTAATAACCACATTCCCTTTTGTATACCCCTTTGTCTCCAGAGGCCAACTAATGTCAGACAGCTTCCTGACGGATGGCACGCAATAGCAAAGGGAAGGACTCTGGAATCAGACCAGGTTGTGAATCCCAGCTTCACCACATAACAGCTGTGTGATCTTAGGCAAGTTACTGAATCTCTGAGCCTCAGCTTCCTTATCTATAAAACGGGAACAATAACACCTACCTCTCAAGGTGGTTGTGAGAATTAAACTCCTATTTAATGTCTCCCAAACACATGCCTTCATTTCCTGCTTCCCTATTTTGTTCATGCTATTTCTGTCCCAGGAGTGCTCTTCCCCTAGCTTCAGCTATTAAAACCTTCTCATCCATAAGGTCTCTCTCAAGTGTCTCTTATTCATAATGTTTGTCTCTCCTCCCCCAAGTACCCTCTCCACCAAATAAACCCCAGGAGCTGTCAACTCTGTGAATTTTCAGCACAGTTTGTACTTCTAATACTGCATTTTGCAATCTAGCTTTTATAGCTATTGTTATACTTTTATTACCCCTACCATTAAATTGTAAGTTTCTGTAGGCAGGAACAGTATCTTGGCCATCTTTGTATTCCCTGACATGGCATAGTACCCGGAATATAGTAGACACTCAATTAATGCTCGTTGAATGGATGAACAAATACTCAACAGTTAGACCCTGCTTCCTATAGATAGTAAGCTCCTTACGTCTTGAGGCATTCAAGCATAATTTGGGTAGCAGTGTCAGAGATACCACAAAAGGGACTCCTGCACTATGTAGCATTCTGGGCCTGGTGACCTCCAACGTTCCTTTCTCTCTGCGTTTCCATGAAGACCACACTCTAACTCACTAATCTCTTTACATGCCAAGACTGTCACTGCCACAAATGTTAGAACCGGTCCTTTTGTCATAAGCAAGTGTGACAGTATTTCTTCAGAGAATGTCTCATCTGTGACAACTATATATTTACCATTCTGCATGCAAGTTGTACCTAAAACTCAGTATACCTGACCCTAAAAAGGCAGTATTTTGCTTCACAGATGTCTCTGGCTTCTAAAACTCCCTGTACCTGATGTTTCTGCAAACCACGAAGACTAGGTAGAAGGCTACGGTAGATTGAAAGCACACCATCACCTTGATCCTACAAGTCCTGTGAAAAGGTTTTTCAAGTGACTAATAAGCAACGATTGCCTTCTTATGGCTAAAGTGTTTAGAAAAATATTTTTTTAAGAAAAATAATCCAATAAGGCCATGAGTTAAAGACACAAAGTCCATGCTGAATAATAATACGGTAGCCTATTCAGTTTTAGAACTCTTCTTCTGATCCAGAGTGACTAGGTAAGTCATTTCACTCCCCAGGTCCTTGATTTAACCATTTAGAAAGTGGGTTAACAGCAGTTGCCACCCACATCCCTTTCAGGAAACACACTGAAATTTTATAACCAACTTTAAGCTTCCCTAGAACAAGTTCCCCTTAGAGTAGAGAACTCTGGTAAATTGGGATGATTCAAGAGGCCCAGAAAGTTCTCTTCTGTAGCGGACTGAATGGTGCCCCCCCAAAAGATTACGTCCATGTACTAACCCCTAGAACCAGTGAATGTGACCTTATTTGGAAAAAAAGGGTCTTGCAGATGTAATTAAATTAAGGATCTCAAGATGAGGTCATCCTGGATAATCCAGGTGGGCCCTAAATCCCATGACATGTCCTTATGAATGACACACAGAGGAGAGACACAGGAAGAATAGAAGGCCATGTGAAGACAGAGGCAGACATTGGAATGATGCAGCCACAGGCCAAGGAAGGCTTGGAGCCCACAGAAGCTGGAAGAGGCCAGGAAGGACTCTCCCAGAGCCCTTGGCGGGAATGCAGCCCTGCTGACACCTTGATTTTGTACTTCTGGCCTCCAGAACTGTGAGATAATCAATTCAGTTGTTTTAAGCCACCAAATTTCAGGTCATTTGTTATGGCAGCCCTAGGAAACTAGTACACCCTCTCTCTCCCACCTATAAGTACCTGCCTAGTAATGTCTAAAGGTTTCATCATGGGTGAGTTACTACTTGGTTAAGCAATTTCATCAGGTGTTGTCTTCAAGCGTAACAACCCTTGAGTAATTCCCTCATACCTCAAGGCTAAAGAGTTTACCTGGGAGCTTCCTGGAGCACAGGAAAGAGGGGGTGTGGTGGGGGAGTTAACCCAGCACACCTGGATAGGGACATGGGGCGATGTCAAAGGGAAAGATTACAAAAAGATCAAAGGGGCCAAAACCAAATTTTATCTATGCTCAGCCTTGAGAAAGTCATATTGATGAAGCCCAAATGTTACTTTAACAGCATAGTCCCATACTATAAAACGGAAGTCTTGCAGAAGCAAAAAAATAACAACATTGCCTCAGTCCTTGGTTCATATTCCAGAAAGTCTGTTAGGAGGGTGCTCAGACTAATCCAAATGCCTCATTCTCGCTGCTCAAATGTGTTTGTTTTCAACGTATGGACACCAAGGGGGGAAAGCGGGGCCGGGGATGGGGGGGGGCTGTGGTGGGATGAATTGGGGGATTGGGATTGACATGTATACACTGATGAGTATAAAATAGATAACTAATGAGAACCTGCTGTTTAAAAAATAAAACAAAATTCAAAAAAAAGTCTGTTTTCTTAAGCCTGATAAATTAGGTGTATTTTGTATACATGAAAAAAAGCATTTTAAGCTATTAGCAATCAAATAATCACAAAGAGAGCTGGGCAGCAATGGAATATGCCTATCAGTCTGGGCCTCCAGCCCAACCCTGAATTTGGTAGGAGTTTCTCTTCACATTACACCTGCCCTAGTCTTCCAGCACTCCTGGAGACGCTGTTTAACCAGCTCTCAGGCAAATCTTTCTGATGTCCAATTGCCCTTACTGTTAAGATGCTTCTCCCAGCTCTAATGGCTAACCTAAATTTCAGTTTCAAGCCATTGCACCTTGTAATTACTTTCTCAGCTGCTGTAAATAATCTGTACCCTCTATTTTATCTTTCCCCTTTCCCCATGATAGGGACCTGTGGAAAAAGGAGTCGGTTGCCTTGTTAGTACAACATACACACTGCACCTGAGCAAAAGGCAACCAAAAGAAAATCAAACACTCTTGATCCCTGAGTGAGAAACAACGTTATTGATCTTTTCCTTTTTCCTATCCTTCAGCTGATCTGAGCGTCTACACCGACATGCTCTAGTGCTGTGGCATTTATGCCATCTTGGGGACTAGCTGTGTAAATGCTCCAGTAATTTTATACAACTTCATCACACTGTTGTGTTAGAACTTGAGTATCTGAAGGACTGAGGAGAACAGATTTTCCGCCTCCTTCTCCTCCCCCACTCTCATGTAATATGAATCAAAATCTTCACTAATTGGCCCTCCTCCTGCCTGTTACTGAAGTCTAGACTTGGTGGCAACCCCTTCTGTGGAAGAGATTTAATGAAGGAGAAAGTGCATGGGAGGGGAATTGGCAAGCAAACCACTGCAAAGCAGCTATAAGAAACTTGGAGGCACAAGGAGTTTTGGGTAAGCTGAGATTGGAAACTAAAGGATATGGTTTCAAACACACACAGACACACACACACATTGGTGAATTCACTTTGCCCTGAACCAAATGTTTCCTAAAATTGAGGAAATTTTAAGTTGCATTAATGCAACACATAAAAGAGTTTTCAATGATGCTCAGTAGTGACTTTTTTCCTCCTTGCTTTCTTTGGGAGCCAATGAAAAACAAAAATAAATTACCCAAACAGGTAATTTGGGGATTTGCCTTCCACTCCCATGATTTCACCGAAAAACTCAAACATTTCTAATAGTAACTTCATTCTCCTGTCAAGCTGGGGGTGATTCAGATACAGAGCTCTGCAGAGCCCAGTGTGGGCTCCAAGAGGGAGTGCCAGGAGGGCTCCAGATCAAGCTGAAAGAACCAAGCCTGGATCCAGGATCTCCCTGTGGGCTGCCAGTATTATAGTCTGACCTGCCTCCTGAAAGCCACCAGCTCTCAAGACTGCAGCAATTTCGTTTGGGAATGTCTGCCTCATTTAACTTTTACTTGTTTTCAAGAAAGAACTGAAATAAAGTAGAAATGACATGGGAACCATGGAGCCAATTCTCCAAAAACCATGCTGACCGCCTATGTATGTCTAAGGAGTGCGGGGTTCAAGGTAGCTGAGGCTACAGTCAACTAGGGCAGTGATGGAAACAGTCTGATGCAGTCACTGAGGCAGTTCAACTCAGAGACGATAACCTTCACTGAACGGGAAGATCAAATGCCCGTGACCCCAGGCTGCTGAGCTGCATTTGGGATGCAGCACTCCCACAGATTCAAGCCATCGCTCTTCCAAGGCCCTCCTCCTTCCCCTCAACAGATACGGAGACCCTCCATGCATGGTCCTCATCTGTCTCCATGTCTGCCTCCCCCACCAAGAACAGAGAGAGGGGAGTTTTTTTCTTCGAATCCCCAGCATCTCACACATACTGGGTTCTCAAAGCTGGTTTCAGAAGTAATCCCCAGAAATACTGAGCGCACCACAAGAGTAGTGATTAGGAACATGGTTCTGAAACCAGACTGAGTGGATTTAATTCATTTTGTAGCTATTTGACCTTGTACAAGTCACTAAACTTCTGTAAGCCTCGGTTTTCTCATCTGTAAAATGGGAGAAATAATAACACCCACCTGGTAGTTCTATTGTGAGGATTAAATGGGATGTTGCCCATAAAGGGCTCAGCATAGCGCCTGGCTCAATAAACGTTAATGATTATTAGCACTGCCCCCACCACAGGTGCTCAATAAAAACTTGCTGAATTGAAGTCACAGCAGTGGGAATGACTAGCAGATGTGAAGGCAGCTTGAGTTGTTTGGGTTTTTTTTTAACGTTTTTCCCCACCTCACTCTACACCAGATGACCTCTGAGATTTTTTTTTCTTTTTCTTTTCTTTTTCTTTCTTTCTTTGTTTTCTGTTTCGTTTTGTTTGTTTGTTTGTTTTGTTGTTGTTGTTGTGAAGAAGGATAGAATAGGGGATAGTTAGGCTCCGCTTTTGCTGATCTTCAGTTTTTCATTCAGGGCAGAAAACCAAGCCTGGCAAAGCCGGGCAGATGATTTTCTGAGAAATATGACACGGCTATTAAAAACCCTAAATGAAAGTTGTGTAATGAGCATGAATCTGAATACATTTAAGTTTTCTCTAGATCCAGTAATTCCAGCATCATCCTTATATATATTTTTAAGTGTTTTTTTGCAAATGTGAGACCAAAACCCTAAAAGATAGCAGAATTTTTCCAAGGGTGGAGGTTGGGTTGAGGGTAGGGAGGGGTGCACAATTGTCATGAAAATTAACCCCTGAAAATGCACAGGATTTTATTACCAAATGGATGCCTGAGGAGATTACTAGATTTTTAGGGTCTTTACTATCAAGAGAGCAACCTGCATGCCTGAAATAATTAAGAAGAAGAAACTCAATTATCGAGTAAACTGAAATTTCAAACCGCCCCGCTTACCTAAATGAGAAAAGCTGCTTAGACTAAAGCGTCATTACTTCTATTTAGACAAGCCTTAGCAAAGATATACAAGGAGCTAAGGAATGGGACCCCACATTCTTCCCTAAGCCACAACAATGCCTGTTTATGTAAATAGGATTTTCAATAACAGAACAGAATCTGACAAAAATGTTTGCATTATTGTCTCTGAAAAAAATGCAAATGCAGAAGATGAAAGTCAAGGGGCTTTCACTATGATTGGGCACAGAATACCCTAAAATATTTATTTATTCTATGCGAGTCTGGGCCTGGATTCCAAGTGGATCTAAGAAACAAGCAATGACTCTAAAGGTCTGAGTAGAGTATGAAGAAGCACCAAGGTTTCTCTGACTCCATGCGAGTGAGTGCATATTTATTCAAAAACTCAGTTTAAAAAGAAATAAAAGTAGTAGTAGATATCTATTTACGTTTATTTGGCAGCCCCTTCCAAAATCTGGGCCAGAATATAAATACCCTTGCCTCCATCATCACCATCTGACAATCAGACACTCTGGCCACATGACCATAACAACCTCCAGGCACAAACTAAAAGCTCATTAAAGACTATATGAAGGCTATTTATAGAAGAGCTAAACAAAGAAGGAAAGAACTACTAGCAAAATTAATTAGACTGTTCATACTTTTGACAACTATTACTATTTGTTTGAACTCAAGTGTCCAGTTCCTTTACTGACTGGTATTGATGACTACGGAGATGCCCCGTATCCAGAGTTTTCAGCTGACCCTGTAGTTTTTTGGTTCAAGAACTCAGGTTTTGACCTACACTCTGTGTATCAGCCTTCCTGTTGCTGTTCAGGCAGCTGATAAGGGGCAGAAATCCTTCTTGCTCATTAGGCCATTAGCTGCTGTTAAGCAAAGGGCTCAGGGAGGGGGCTGTTCAGTGGCCCAGAGGAATGTGCCAAACTCCACATATAAAGCCAGCCCCAATTTGGGGTTAAGAATTTAACCTTAAAAGGCTGACAAGTCATAAATTTGCCTGAGGTTCATATATACGTGTGACTTTCACAGTTTATATTTCCTAGCCAGGACTCAAAGTCAAAACATGCCCCTGATTAATGAATGGTACTAATTGTTATTCCTGACTCGAGAACATTAGCCTTTATCCAAAATATTTTCTTAAAAAACACACAATCTCATACTTAAAACTCTCTGGCTTAGGGGAGTTCGGATAACTGGTCAGAAAAAAAAAAAGAAAAAGAAGAGGAGGCTAATGTTATCTGTTACTTGGTGCTACCATTTTGGTAGGCAAGATTGACTGAAAAGCTTCCATTTCACTGTGTCCATCAAGCAAAGTGCAAAGGAATGTCCTCCAAATCTAAACATCTGAGATAAAGCAACCATCTGTGAGTCCACATAAAAACTGAGCTGGGGCCCGGGCAGTGAGGAGGTGGGGGGATGGAGGGGCTAAAGTATCTTTAAGCACATTTTGTCTAACTTACCTTGTTAAATATTTATACATAACTGCATAACCTAACAACCTTGGCCAAGCTTGGAAGAGATAATAGATACAGGACAAACCAAAGATCCCCAAAGTGTAAACACAAAGAAAAAAATACCAAGGAATACTCCAACTGGAATACACTCTCTAACCTGTAGTCAAATTTGAAACTAGGACACTAAAATCCTACAAATGATACAATGTCCTGAAACGTGATAATTTCATCAGGGAAAAGCAGGCTACAATTTGGTTAGCCTACAAGGTAGGTGTCAGTTCTACCCCACAGTAGCAGTCTTTCAAAGGGGCTCCCTTATCTTTAGAAAAAGGAAAGGCATTCAGTGTAAGAAAAGAGATTTCTAAGAACAGAGATGCAATTTGCATTCATTGAGAATTATGACAAAGTGAGAGAGAATGTAAGCTACATTGCAAGGATCTGAGGTATTCAAGTCAGATATATTTAGCCTTGTCCTATCTGTACAAAAAGCCTTTTAAATACTCAGAGTTCTTAGAAAGTGGAATGTAAATGCATCAGTGCATATTTTAGACCTCTTCATTTCCAAACTAAGGAATTGAATTTCACAATATCCCAAGAGAAGTAACCAGGTACCCAAATATGTGGGCAGAAATGCAAAGCCTGTTTTCTCTCCAGGATCACTGAGGGCAAGCGGATATGGAGAAGGCAGAGGAAGATGGGGGAAGAGAGGGGAGAAAAGGAAATCAGGACCTATAGGAAAAGGAAACACAAAATAGAGAGGAAAATATAAAACATTCCACTCATCTATTTTTTTTAAGAGAACGAGAAACACAAAAGCATTCAATAAATATAACAAACCATAAAACACCTTCTGTTCTAAACTATAACCACTTGAGAGTGTGAGGGTGGAAAAGAGGAAGGCGAAACGGGAAGACGTGGGGAGCAGGCCAACAAATGATGAAGGGGGGACCCACTCTTCCCCTTACCGTGGGTGTCAGAGTAACTTGCGCTACACTTCTTATCACCACTCTATGAAATGTTGGTGAGCTTTTGGGGAACTTTCCCGAAATTGTTAGTTGGTAAAACATCTCATGGCCACTAGGACCTAACTTGAAAATAAAACTGGATATTGTTGAGGGGTGGGGGAAGACTACAAATGACTGTATAAATGTTGGTTCCAATATCACCTTCAGGCTTTGCAAATGAGGCAACCTTACTCTCTCAAAGAACAAAAAGGCAATCTGACAGCTTTTGAAGGCCAAAAGAACCTTCAGGCAATGTTATTAAATTGACCCACAGTACTGAAGTTTCAAAGGCGAGAAATGACTTGGGTTTTCGAAATTAACACTTGTATAAAACCTTCAGAATTCCATGGGGGGAAATAAACCTTTATTTCAGAAATAGACTTTGAAGTTTGAAGACAAAGCAGAAAATCTGTTTCTGAAAACAGAAGGGACTATTTGAAACACTCAGCACAGTTCTCCCATGGCTCTCTGAAACTCCTCGTGAGCTCCACTCTGACTTCTGGGGGTGGCCAGAGAAGACACACCTCAGAATGCCAGTAAAAGAGGACGTGGGAAACCAATAGTTCCCTACGGTAAGAGCAAAATGATCTCAATTCGTATGTGCCTCTGGCCACATTAAATTAAGCCAAGGCCTAGACTAGAGGTTCTATCCATCTAGGGGAGCAAAGACTGTTTTTCAAACTGTCACGAAGTTATTAGCAAATGAGCAAAGATCCCATAGGCTCTCTCTAGCCCACCCATTCTCACTTTCTTATGCTCCTTCCTTCTCTCCCTCTCCCTCTCCCCCCAACACTCTGAATCTCTCTCTCTCCTTCCCCCTCCTCCCACCCTCCCTTCCTCCCCAACTCCACCCATCCCCATCAATGAATAAACAGCTGAAGCACAGCACAAACTTGAGAAATCAAAAGAACAATGATCTATTACAAGCAAGACCCTCTCTTAAGTGTGCAAGGTTCTTACCCTCAAGGGGTTTACATTTGCCTACAAATCACCTGGGGAATGCTGTTAAAAAATACAAATTCGGATTCAGTAGGTCTGGGATGGCATCTGAGATTCTGCTTTTTTTTTTTTTGGTGCCTAAACCCCGGATTGAACCAAGATTCTGCATTTCTTATCAGCTCCCAGATGCTGCTGATGCTGCTGGTACATGGGCCACACTTTAACGAGCAAGGCTCTAGTAAGAAGAGAAAAGTACATAAATAATTACAAGAGCAAAGGAGAACCAAGGCCATGGGAGAAGTTCACTGATAGCAGGGTTCAAAGGGAGAAAGGATCACATCTAGTCATGGGGAAACATGAAGTGATTCATGAAGAAGATGACATTGTACTGACACCTTGAAAAGTGGGTAAGACGGCAGCAGGCACTGATGAGAGGAAGACAGTCAGGTGGTCTATAAGCAGAGGCTGGGAGACAGACAACTACAGGGTCCTTTCAGCAATGAGTGCCAGCCTGTTATGCTTAAATAGAGGGCACACATGTCAACAGGATAAGAGTGAGAGGCATGATGGAGGGAGACTCGCAGGACTTGGCCATTTAATTTGGATGTGAGATGTGTAAAAAGAAAAGTCAAAGATGATTTCAAGGTTTCAAGTTGGGTCCCAAGCAGAGATGCTATCACCAGAAATACAGAATGTTGGAGAGAGGCCGGTTTCTGCAGATAGGAAAAGAAAATGATGGACTAATTTTTTACTGTGTTGAAAGTGAGGCGCTGGCAGGACTTCTGGATGGAGATATCTAGCAGGAAACCGGGAAATACTGAACTGGACAGCAAGGAAGAGGTCAGGTTGGGAAGAGATGGAGGAGTCATTCAAGCAGCGAAGATAATGAAGTCATGGGAATGGCTGTGGGAATGAACAAAGAGAGAACAGAAAGGGCAAAGGACAAACGCCACTGGAACACTTGCATCTAATAAAGGGTGGGAGGAAGAGCGTAAACAAGCAAAGAAAGAATCAGCTTTACAAGTAGGAGGGGAACCCAGCGTGTACAATATCCCAAAAGTCAAAGGAGTGTGGGAATTTAAGTCAAAGACTTTATATCCAGACCATATTCCTTCCCCTCATAATCCAATGTGTACACTGGAAAGAGCATGAGCTATGGAGTGAGACAAATCTGGATGTATAATAAATCCTGGCTCCACCACTTACACAACCTTTGGGAAAGTAAACCTTTCTGGGCCTCAATTTCTTCATCTGTAAAATGGACATGACATCACCTACCTTTCAGCTTTGCTGTGTAGATTACATGAGAGATTAAATATAAAACAACTGACACATAGTAGGCACTCAGTAAACTGTAGTTTTCATGCTCTTCACTTGTGGCCCTTCCAAACTATTCCATCAACCTAAAAGTAGCCTCAAAAAATCTACCTAAGAACAAGGAGTTTCAAGCTTATGTTGAATGAAAATAGATACCCTGATGAAGGTAAACTCATGAACAGGGAAATTAAAGAAACCATTATGCCAGAGAAGCAGAAAATTATACAATCCTCTCCCCCAACCAAACAAAAAAAAAAATCACATCCCCATAGACACTTAAGTAAAGATCAGCCCAATTACACAAGTATTCCTAGTATTTGCTTGGAACCACATGTTTCAAAGGCTAGCCAGCATGGCCCAGTCTGAAATGGAATAGAGACCAGAGCTCCAAAGCTACACAGTATTACAGGATTCTTTCTCCAAAAGGGGAGAGCCAGAGGGGCCTACATGTTGGAACTAAGCCGATCTGTGGAACTCAGAACCTGCAGACACTTTATGAGTGGCTGCATTGTTTGCACATAAGATATATAAAAACAAGGCTTTCCAGACATAAATGTAATGTATGATTGTGAAAGACCACCCACTGCTAAGAGTAACAACGACTTTCAAACAGTTTAAATGACACACATAATTATTAATTATTGCTATCAAAAATAATAGAAATCTGATCCGTTGATTCTAATGTATTTTTCTACACAGAAGTATGTGTGGGGGGTATGTGCGTGTGTGTGTGTGTGTGTGTGTGTGTGTGTGTGTGTTGGAGTACATTATCTTATTTGCAAAGTCTTGGACTATGACAACATATACTCATACTTTTAATCAAAAGAGTTCTTAAAGTCTTTGGCAGTTTTTAAAAAAACTCACCAGATGTTGGCAAAACACATTTTAAGACATGTCACATGCAAAAGCCTGGAAAATATCATCCACACCCATGACTTCCAACTTGAGCCTATATGTCGATGAGTCCCAATTATGCTTCTCCTGAACTCCAGAAGAGTATATACTCTCTTTCCCAGTGATCTCATCTATCCCCAGTTTTCAATTACCATCTACATGCTGACAATGTCCAAATATGTTATCTCCAGCCCTGACTGCTCTCTCTTCTATTATCCAACACACAACCTCAACTACCTACCAGACATTTCTGCCTCAATGATTAAAGGACCCCTCAAACTCAACCTGTTCAAAATCAAACTCATTATTTCACCCCTCAAAAATATGTTCCTCCTGTGTTTCACTCATTTATTCAACAAATATTTACTGAGCACCTATTATCTGCTGTAGCCTCACCACCCCGCAAAACTAGAAGTTCTAGACTCTCCCTTCTGTCCTCATAACCAGTCACCAAGTCATGTCTACTCTACTTCCTCTATTCTCTCAACTTTATCTTTTATTGTCCTAGTTACTGCCCTGGCTTTTCACGTGCATTATTAAAACTCCCTGCCACCACTCACTCCCCACTTATCCTCCATCCTAAATAGCGTTTCCTCTTCTTAAAATGTTTTCATGGCTCCTCATCAGCCTTGGATACAGTCCAACAAAACTCCTCAGCATCTCCTACCTACTTTTCTTTTTCATCTTTCCTCTACTTTCCCCACATCTGTACTCCAAACAAGCCAAACTATTCCAATACAACAAATATGTCATTTTGTCTCTTAAATCTGTACCTTTGCACATACCATACAGGACAGCCCACTTAAGGCAACTAGGCACCCTCTTCCATAGCTCAGCAGCACCCAGATCCCCACTGGGCACCCAGCTCATCATGCTGCCTTGACATCCATGGTTTTCCTTACTGGGTCCCTCCCTAAGCAATGGTTTATCTTATTCATCAGCTCAGTACCTGGCACAGAATCAGTGCTCAATAAATGTTGGTTGAAGTAAAGAATGAATGGAAAACTTTTAAATATTTATGCAGAGATAGCATATAAAGTTCATTATTAGTAGGTTCATTTTCTGACAATTTCCATCTGTTTTCCAAAACAGTTAAATGTGGTTCCCCAATAAAATCACTCCATGAAACCTAACTTGAAGTGCCTCTTGGGTCACAGTCTCATTTCTATGGAGCTCAACACGCAATCCAGCCAGTGCTAGAAGTAGTTCTCCAAAATGAACCAAATTCACAGTATGGGTTAACCATCACTACTTCAACAAGGATCACACCTCTGTACTTAGGGAAATGATGGAACTTTATAAATGAGCAGTAGCTCTATGATATCAGTGACAATTAGCTCCGCAACAATTTGGGGCCAATCCAACTGAAAATGGTTTACTCAGGTTCTGAAAAGCTGTACCCCCCAGTTCTTCCCAGTGTAGGTTAGGCTTATTCTCTAGATTATTAAGGGGGTACAGTTGTAGGGATATTTTATATGTGTGTATGTACGAGTATACAAATATGTGTGTGTGTGTGTGGAACCAAGCAGATCTGTGGCACTCAGAACCTGCAGACACTTTGAGCGGTTGCATTGTTTGTACATAAGATATATAAAAGCAAAGCTTTCATGACACAAATGTAGGGTATGATTGTGAAAGACCACCCACTGCTAAGAGTAGCAATTCACAACTTTCAAACAGTTTAAATAACACATAATTACTAATTGTTGCTATCAAAATAATAGAAATATACATTCATACATATGTATAATCTATGAATATATATGTAAAACATATGCAAATACCACATTTAGATAAAGCTGCAGCTAAAATCTCTCTCTACTTGTCACTTCCTCCTCAAACTTTAGTTTTGAAAGAGGGGCAACAAGGCTCCCAGGGCCACAGAGAATAGAGAAATATACTTCAACTTCACCACCCCCCTTCCTCAGTCTCTGCTGCAGATCAGTTTAGAAAATGATGCATCCAGAGAATCAGTCATTCTCTAGGTATATGCCATCCTAGGACCTCATTTGACAGTGACCAAGTCCTCTAGAATATGTCTTTAGGTATTTATTCTTACAGTCATTCCAACCTTTAATAATAACTCTGTACAAGGCACTCTACTTGCCACTCTAGAGGATACCATGACAATCAAACATGGCTCCTACATTCAATGGGCATAGGGTCTGTCAGAGGCTATGAATAAACTATGGACTTCAAAAAACATGGATACTAAGTAAGAAGTACAAATAAGGTAATTCTGGGAACCGAATGCAATTAGGGCATATCTCTGTATTATCTCTGCACACATGATAATTTCCACGTTCAAATGTTTTCCAATCCTTTCAGTCTGTTATGTGCCAGTTAACTTTCTGATATATACCAGAATGAGGGCTCTTAACCTACTCCCTGTATCCATCACCCTAACTCTTCCTCTCTTCACCACGTTTCCCTCAGCTTCAACCATCCAGACCAAAATTTGACAAAGAGCAATGGAGAATCCCAGGATGCCAGAATACATACTGGAAGTATGTATTATGCAGAGTGTGGGAGAGAGGGAAGAGAACCATAATTAAGAAGGAAACTACGCAAATAGAATTCTAACATTATTTTAAAATGATCATCATTTCTTTCTCTTTTCCCCTTTTTCCTACTTGGGCCTGTATCTGAAAGAACTCCCGATGGGTCATCGCTAGCCAATTTGGAAAGTATGCCCTAATGCATACAGAAATTAAGAGGACTCTCAGGAGGCCCTTTAGACTACTCCAATAAAATTCCCATGGCTGAAACCCACTTTGGATTATGTCCTTTTCCAGGTACATTTATGAAGTTTGATGTTATAGGTAAGAAACACCAAACACTGAGGGAAAACTTATATACATTTAGTGTATGCTTCTGTAACTGACACCAGTTGCATTATTTTCACACTAAATACCACAGATCTGTAAAGTGAAAATAAATATATGCATTTATGTATACGTAAATATATTTATTTTTAAACTACTTAAAATAGCCTTGTAAACAAGCACAAGCTACTTACCTCTTGTAAGACTTGGCTAGTCTACTTTTTCCAGGGAGTTATAGTACAGCCAAATGAATTAAGTCAATGTCCTTTATCACTTACCCATAGACAACAAATGGATTTTTGACCTGAAAAAGTAGTTACTTTTTTAGAAACCTTAGTATATTGGTAAAAAGGAATCAACTACTTAAATATTGGTTTTACGGAAATTTTATGGTTACATTTATAATTCCATTCATTCATTTAGCCTACAAATATTTATGGGGTACCTATTATTTGTACTATGCACTATGCTAGACACTGACGATACAAAGATACATAAAATACAGCCCCTATAACCTTGAGGAGATCACAGTCTAGTAGGGAGACACAGATAATCACAAACACATACCTTAAAGATACCATAATAAGGATGTCTAATTTTCCAGTAATAAACTTATATTCAAAAGGCAGAGTCAAAAGGCCAGTTAAAATTTTACTCTAAAATTTTGCTGAATTTATAAGAAATAAATGCATGCTTCATTGTGGAAATTTTGAAAAATACAGAATACTCTCAAAATCATCACTTCTGAGAAATGTACATCTTTCAGGTGAATGGTTGGAATACAGTGTGTGGAAATTTCACTTATAATGGCTTTAACTTCTCTGTTCCTTTTTACTGCCACGTTCACTTGTATTTTATCTCTCTTCCTATCAATTATTTATCAATATAAGCCTATTAAGTATACTTCAAAGAGCTTAGTAGATTTACTAATCTAGCATATAAATACAATTTCAGCTACTAGGCATAATTAACTGTTCAGAACACTAGCAAAGCATTTGGGTCCTAACATTGACTCCTTTTTCCTCATGAGAAAAAATACAAACTCTCAAATAAGGCTTTATGTAGCTACACACATAGAGAGGCAAAAGTGAAAGTGCCTTCCTTGTTAATCAATGCGGTTTCATTTTTGTTTAAAAATGGCAAACAAGTATTCCTAATAATTAGCACTTGGATAATTAATACTTAATTGGCCTAATTCGAAGAAGAGAACTAATACTTTACTTTGTATATTCAACAGGGTATTCAAGTGAGACTATAAGGTCCCAGTGAGTGTTTTCCCCTCACACACAGCATTTCAAAATGCACATTTTCTCTGCTGATATGCTCACCTTCGCGTTGCTTTGTGAATCGCAGTGTTCCTGTCATTACGTTTTAGAAGATAAATTCCCATTACTTTATGCTGTCTCTAAAGCCAGTCTGGGGCCCACAACTTGGACACTATTTTCTGATGCTCATTTCTTAATGGAGTGCTGGGGATCCTGTTTCAAGCCTGACAATTTGCTAAATATGGGCAGATGAGTGGGGGATTTTTCTGCCCACACTTTCCATTAGACCCTAGATTACCAAAAACATCAAACCTGCTTAGAAGCTCAGCTAGGGCTGAAGAGATGCTGGCTCCTGGTATGGTCTCTGGAATTGAGCCTGTGCACAAATTCTGATCCCAGGTTACAGAAACCTGTGAGGTACATCAACAGGTCCATGCATGTGTCACAGCTCAACTCCCAAATATGGTAATGTCAACATTAGTGAGAAAGGTCTAGCTGACATTAAATCAAAGAGAGTTTGATTTAAGAGATGTCTTACAATTTATGTGCTATAACTGGTGATCTTTAACGATACTAGGGCAGTCATAACAATGTTGCTAATTTCAATTTGTTCTCTGGGTACTCAGCGTTCATAAACACTGCCTGATGGTAAGAGTCGCCAGCTAACTGAGGTAAGCCTGAACCAGTCTCCAGTCAAAATATATGCAGCTTGAAAAGTTTGTCCACATACCCCAATAATGTCTCATAAAAATTTGGACTTAGACTTTTAAAATAAGTAAGATGAGATATAGCTTAAGAAAGTATTTGAGAGTTTCATAGAAGAATACATAACGATCTAGAAATTCTATTATCAATTATTTACTAAATGCTCTATGGTACTCTTAGCATTGTGCTCAACACTGCATCAAATACAGTGCTTTCCCTTTAAGGAGCTTATAATCTAAAACATACAAATAACCATATGCAGAAAAAAAGCAAGAGATCAGAGTAAAAGGAAGCATTCACAAAAATGTACAAATTCAGCATGCCAGAACTTTTCAGTTGAGCAATATGATCCCCAGTGAAATTCTTTCCAAATGATGTATCGTGTGCACAAGTTATAAGTGATTATCTTCAATTTTCTTAGAAATGAGTAATAAGATACCTCTTAAGAACCATGCTTTTGTATATGCATCAAACACTACAGTTGGCGTGGTCCTATTGATAACTGCCATTTAAGGAGAACATATTTTCTGTCTTGTCTCACATCAGACAAATCCAGACCCCTTTTCTCCCAGGTTGGTAATAAGCAGCCTTTTTCTAGGCTACAGTGAACAGCAAACATTGCAACTCTAAAGATGGAAGCAGCAGAATGCTCAAAAATATTGCATCAAAATATTGGATACAACCTACCAGCCCATAAGAAAAAAAAAAAACACATTGCAAAACTGACACCATCTGTGTCATCTAGCATCCATCAAAATCCTCTTATGCTTGTATTTCCTAATGCTTACAAACAGAATTTGCTCCAAGAATTAAGAAAACTTTTTAAGATGGCGGCCCTATTAAGCGACCTCTCCCTATCTCCCACTTCATCTCGTCAGTTCTTTTCCCTTGCCCAGGCTGGCTATTGTGACCATTTCAGCCAATTTCCTGGAGGTATTTTCTAGCCCTTTTCACCCTATTTAATCCCACAAGTTTCCTGAGAAGCCTGTTTACTTGTATGCTCCCCCACTAGACTGTGAGCGCCTTGACAAAAGGGACTATGTCTTACTCCTCTCGGCACCCCCAAAACCTAACACAGAGCCTGCCAAGCAGCAGGCAGTCTGAGACTCCTTTCAGGCCAAGGCGCTCCACCGACCATCAGCCATCTCCTCAATCGGATCGATGCTTCCCTCTGAGAACATCTCGTTACCGATCACCAGCATTAGCGTAATAAATATATTCAGACCACATTTGAGAGAGTTCTCTAAACTATTCCAAGTTAGCACATGGTGATACAACTTTTTCAAAGTTTGAACAAATCACCTGCTCACTCAACTGTCCAGTGCAATCTCAGAGGAGAGAAACCCCTCCCATACCTCACTCTTCTCTCCTGACTTTAGGACCACTAACTGCTTCCAATTAATTGGGGAACCACAGCTGGCAACCCGGAGGAGGTTACTAGCTCTCATACTCTAAAGCAACAACAACGAATACCAAACTCTCTTTTCGAGAACGTTGATTTTTATTTTTATGTTGTTTCATCTATTTGAGAAACTCCAAGTCAGTTTTGGCTTTTCAAGGCTGCCTTTTACCCATTCGGGCATTTGGCCTCCCGGATTGGTTCTTGCACTTTCCAAGGCCCTCTAAGGCAAGATTCCTCAGTCTTTGGGGAGTTGCAACACTACCACGGTTTGTTTGATTTTCTCATTCCCATCCGTCCCCTTCACTACCACCCCTACAAAAGTGGTGTATGGCATTCATAAAGTGAATTACACTTGATTTTTGTTTAGAGGAATTTTTTTTCAGGCTTCTGTAACATTCCCTTGAGACAACTGGAAACATCATTGTCTGATTACTAGCTCACTTTCCTTGCCTAAAATTGTATCCATTCTTGATTGCGCCTGTGGGTAGGTTAAGCAAAACAAAATAAACATCTAGACTTATGAGCTCATTGGCTTTTTTCTGAATTTTTCTAAATTAAATAAGGGCAAAAGAGCTGCACTGAAAGTCAGTTATATGGATTTTTCTGCCAAATGCTAACTCTGTGTGCCTGGTTTCCATCTGTGGTGCTTTCCAAGTTACAAATCCTTAGGAAAAAAAAAGAGTGGGGTACGAAAAGATCTATGGATTTGGGGGGCATGCTATTTAGAATTGCTATCCTGTGCCTTTGAACACTAAAAGAAATGGGAACATGAGATCGTAAGGCTTTAGATCAGCTTTGTGGAAGTCTAGTGTAGTCCTTCAGCACCAGTGATTTATTTTTTAGGCCTGCTGATTTCAAATGCCATTTAGTCTCATCCATATTAGCATAAGAAATGTACCTTATCCACTCTAACCCAATTCTGCTAATGGCCTAAGTTAACAGTCAATCCCATGCTCCCCCTAAGTGAGACAAGACATTCTTGAGGATTTCTCCTTACTGTGACCAAATCTCGTTTTATCTGGGACAAAGAAAGCTTTAATGCAGTTAATATAGTGGAGCAGAAGAAATGAACACGGCTTAAAATAGAGATGGGAAAGAAAAGTCAAGCGGTCATCACGATGGTTCATAACTATCAAATAATTTGAAGCTCTCTTTCAATTTCCAACCACTGAATGACAGCAGCAAATCACACATTTATTCACTTTGAAATTATGCACTTGCCATTGTATTTAGTCGGCCATTATCGTCTCTTCTCTGAAATACTGATGAGCTCTTTCCACACACGGACATTAGGATTTTTACCATGCTTTCCATATCTACAGTGACCATATTTGTCCAACTAAAATTCAGGACACGTGGTTTCATGCCAGGACAGAGTACTGGAAATCTGCACCGTCCCAGAAAATCCAGGCTATATGGTAGCTGTGTGGGTATCGCCATATTTGAAATTTGGCTTTGCTCCAGGGTGAGTCAGAACAGTGCCTGCCACGTAGAAGGTGCTCAACAGGGCATATGTTTGTTAAACAGAAGTGAAGTAGGGAATGTTGGGTTTATACGGTAAAGACCCTTGGAAAGGGATTTTTCCTATAGAGTTTGGGAAATACTTGAGGAAAATGAAAACTCTCCATTACGAGTCCCTGCTCTCTGTATGTAACATGGCCATCCTTAGGCCAGGAGTAAGGGAGCTTGGGAGGAGGGAGCCCAGGCCAAATCTCATACACACAGTGTGTGGGCCCTCCCAATACTTTTATACAGATGCTGCAAAGAGGCAGGCAGCCAGAGAGCTGGGGGAGGGCAAGGGAGGGTGAGCTCCTGCTTGAGCCTGTGTAGAGGGGGGTTGCTAAATGAGTATCTGTGCATTCCCTCTGGTCTTTTTCCTCTTTTAAGCACAATCTTTACCCCTTGGCTTCAAACCCGCCCAGTGTGGCCCCTGCTCCAACCCTGGATCCATTCATCTTGTGGGGGGGCTCATCCTGTGAGGACCAATTTTTACATTACCAACAAAAGCATGTTCTCTGGCCTTACCAAGCTAATTACCAGGGCACTTCGAGGGGAGAGAGATTCGCCTGCTGTTGCAGCTCTGTGGAGCTGATTCATAGGTTGCCCCTTACGGCTCCTGCACACGCCCACGTGGTACGTTATTAACACTTAACAGAGGGAGAGGTAGTTCTACCCTTCCTTAGAGCGAAATCCTGCAAAGCAATATTTAACATATGCGCAAACGCATTTCAGTCACCAAAAAGGGTGAGCAATTACCTTTGCAACTAAACAGCAGGCTCGCTCGGCTCTTTTCATCCACCTAAAGAAAAGGCTGAGGGCGCGCTGGCTGCCTAGGTAACCTCCCGCTAGTGAACGCTCGCCGGCAGCGCCCACAGGGCGCGCATCTTATTCACAACTTGGCCCAACCATCAGGCCCGCCTCCCCGACTTGTTGAGAGCCACGAGCCAAGTTTTGGCGAGGGCTGCTCCCCGATCCCTCGGAAACGCGGGACGCGCGCCTCGCTGGATGCCTGGGTGGCGAAGAGACACCGGAGGCCACAAACGTCTTACGGTTTGTGAATACAACCAGCCGTTTCTTAGAGCGCACCTCTGATAAATAAACCTGTTTGAAGCCGACTCTTCTTGCCTGCATTGCCAGTGTAGCAACTTGTCCTAATTGGATTCTAAGGCAGGCTTTTAGGACTCCAACCGTGGGACAGTCAATCACACAAGGCCATTAATATTCATCTGTTGACAGCGGCAGCGCTCAGGGAAGGCTAAAATATGCCCTTACAACACGACCTGATTGTGCAGAACAAAAGGCAAGCGTTCAGAAACTTTCCTCCACCTAAAATCATCTCCCCTTCAGGGTCCAGCCTGTCAAGAAGGCAGATGAGTTTGAGAAGGGGAGGAGTTAAATCATCTTTGGACTCCTGCTCCCCGGGCCAGCGGCCCGGTTTTGGAAACGATTTCGCCAGCCTAGAGAAGAGACGCTGTTTTGAAGGAAAAGGCTCAGTCCTCCTCATTTGGGGGACCCTCCTACCTACTCAAAAGTTTCCCTCCGTGTGTCTTTACCTGCCACTGCGGATTCGGAGATCTGTCCTCAACTTTGCCTGCACTTGGGCCCGCGAGCCTCGGGAACCCAGGCTGCGGAAAGGAGGGCGTGAGGGCAGGTTGGGGAAAGAATGGCCGGAGCCGCGGTCCAGCTGAGGCTGAAATTCTGGCACGTACGTGCGAGCGAGGGTGGCAAATTCCAGAGGCACCAGCTAGGATGTGGGGCGCCAGTTCGCCGAGGCGGGGAGAACCAGCTCCAGCCTTCCTGCCCTCCCCCCAAAAATGGGCGCTCGCTAGAAAGGCCATGCTTGCGGTTCCTCCCAGTCGCACCTTCGCTGACAGCCCAGCAAGCTTGGGAGATGCGGACACGGCCCACATATACCCTTCTTCCCTTTCTCGGGAGACCTGGCCGGGCGGCCCGGGCACGGCGACCACTCCCAGGTGCCCGGCCGCTAGGCTCACGATCGCGGCCCCGCGGGACTAGCGCGCTCGGGTTACCTCCACCATGCGCCCCTTGGCTCACCGCCGGGCGCGGGGAACGCGCGAGGGACGACTCCTCACCTGGCACCGGGGTTTCAGGCACCCACTTGAGTCCGGGCTGCAGTCTCTGGAAGAAGGAGCGGACCTGGTGACAGGTGGCGTCCGGCGGCGGCGGCGGGGGCTGTGCCTGTCCCAGGCAGTCCAAGCTGAGCAGCATCGCCACCACCAAGCACGCGGTGCGCACGGGCCCTGCCATTCTGCTTCGCCGGGAGCGAGGAGAGAGCGGGAAAGTGGCAGCGGGGGCGAGAGCGGTCCCAGGACTCAGCAAGCCTGGCAGTGGCCCTAAGGAGCGGGAGACGTGCCGCTACCCAGCCGCTGCAAAAGTTTCCTCGCAGCTACCTGGGCGCTGGGCGAGGGCGGGAACGGCTCGGCGGCTCGGGGCGGGGCGGGGTTGACCGGGTTGGGGCGGGGCGAGGAGGGACCGGGTGGGGCGGGGCGAGGCGAACTGCGCGGCCGGGGGGCGGTGGCGGCCGCGCGGCGAGGCTGCGGGCGCGGGGCTGCGAGGACTGCTGGGGCACCGCGGCGCGGGGACCGGGCAGGAGCGGCGCGAGAGGAGGACGCGGAGCGCGTGCGGTGGCTCCTGGCCCCGCAGCCCAGCTGCCGGCTCGCCGCCGCTCTACACAGAGAGCTCTGGCATAACTACTGCAGAGGGGCTGCAGGCTCGGGCGCGCTGATTGGCTTCCCAGCAGCCGTCCCCTCTGACTGGCTCTGGGAGAAGTTCCCCAGCCTCACTCCTCCTTCCCGCCGCCCATTGGCCTACAGCCGAGAGGGCTTTTCCCTTTAGGATTTTTGCAACCTCTCCATCCTTCCTTGGGGGTGCGTGGGGGTCCCTGGCTTAGGTATCCCTCCTCCCAGCCCGGTCCAGCTCGTCTCTGGCCACAAGAGCCTCGCAAGAGGTCTTCCTCCTCCGCACAAAATCCACCTCCTCTTCCTGTTCTCTGAGGAGCTTCCCTCGAACCGTTTTCCCAACGCAGCTCTGGCCGGGTTCGGAAACCCACCCCACAAATAGTCCCATTCAGGGGCAGCTGGGGACCGCTGGCAGAGAGGGGCAGGAGGTCCACAGCCTGCCTCATCTTTGAATACTGTACCTAAAAAGTCTGACAGCCCGTGGGGCTTACTAGATTTAATTTAATAGAACCACGCAAAGTCAGAGAAGTCACCTTCACCTGATCCCAGGATGAAATCTGTCTCCTGTAAGGTAGCTCCTGGTGACCTTTCATGAAGCAAAGCATAACTGGTGACAACAAGATAACCTGGGACTTAAAGTCAGCCTAACTCATTAGAAAATTGTTTCACACAGCAAATTCATTGAGCCAGAGCTAGCCTGCTTGAGAGGTCTCCAAGACCCAAATCCCCACCTCTCCTGTTTAAATGTCATCATTTGAAACCCAGTTCTTTGAAAATCAGATACCTCTCAGAGGAGGAATGTATTTGGTCATTACCCATATGCTCCTAAGTAGGGATCTTAAACTCCCTGGTTCTTTCTGGTGACTCCCACACACACCTAAGCACAATGTCTGGCACATAGCAGGAACTCGATAAGTGTTTGTATGATGAAATGATTTAACACCTCAGTGTGAATTAGTTTATCATCTGATCGTGTTGTCTCTGATCTAGGTAAAAGCAGGTTTAGGTAAGGAAAGAAAAAGGAGAGCCTCCACCCCAGGAATTCTCCAATGAGTACCAGCCACGCCAGGGGCGGAGGGGAGAGGTCGTGTGCCAGAACTTGTGGACTGAGAAGAGAGGCAAAGGAAAGATAGGTGGCCGAGGAGCTCATTCATTCATTCAGTAACAAATATTTGAATTGCTGCTACATGCCAGACACTGTGAGATACAAACAGACAGTGGGATACAAAGATTAACCTGTGGTACCTGACCTCAAAGAGCTACAGGTCTTGTGGGAAAGACAACTAAACAGAAAAATGTTAACACAGCATGTGGTAAGTGCTAACATAGAGGCAAATGCAGAGTTCTAAGAGGGTGAGAAGGCAAGCCACAGAAACCTTCCCAGAGGGGGTGATGCCCTAAACTCAGGCTTGAAAGAGCAGTAGGAGTTGAGGTGAGAAAAGAAGATGGGGGGAAGGGGGGCAAAGGAAAAGAAGCAGGACGAACAAAGATTCTGACAGGAGAGAGCCTGGCATGGCCCAGTGGGATGGTGGGAGGTGCAAGTAATGGTTTCAGGCTGGGGAGTTAGAAGAGCTACAGCAGCAGAGGTAAGCAAGGGTCAGATTATGCAGAGTCCCCAAACCATGCAAAGGAGCCTGGGGAACCACTTAAGGAAACTCTAAGCAGACAGGTGACATGACCTTATTTGCCCCATGAAAAGATCTCTCCAGCAACATTGTGGAGAATGGCTTGGAGAAGGAAGAGGTTTGGAAGCAAGTCAAGAGGCTGTGAAAATAATCCAGACAAGAAATGATAAACTCCTGTGTCAGAGGAGACTTGGAAAGGGAAAAGACTACTGGAGATATTTAGGAGATAGAATTCAAAAGGCACCTAGTGGATCTGGGGGTTGGGAGAGAGAGATTCAAGGACGGAGGGCTCATTCATTCTTTTTTTTCAACAAACATTTGAGTGCAGCCTACGTATCTGGCATTCTTCTCCTACTTCATAATTTTGCCTGGGGCTAGGCCTGCGCCTGCATTGAACATTTGACAAATGACATATCCACTTTAAAAGAAACACCAATTAAGAGTCATAATTTGGCTGGTGAGTTTGATATGTTCCACCTGTGGAGCCCTGTGACCAAAGGGCAGATTGGAAGGCAAGCATTGATTGAATTTCATGACCTCGCAGAGGAAGACATGACCTCCCATAAATTCATGATCTTCCAGAGCTCATGCAACTAACTACAAAGGCAACAGTTGTTTTCAACTACTGGGTACTGAGTACCTTGAAAAGAGGGGCTACGACTTCTTATTTTTAATATATACTTTTATATCTAATACACTTTGTATGAACCAGAGCAGTGCTTCCCAAAGTGAATCCCTGGTGGTATGTGGGCCAGTGAAGTTTTTGTTTTTTTTAAAATAAATATTTGTTGTAATGTGGATCAGAAATTATGTATAAACATAGAAGCGTATCCAACCCATGACTTCATTAGGACAAAGCTAGGTAGACAGTACTGTGATAAATTCACTTCAATAAAAATGTGAGCTGGCCTAAAATAATATTAAACAGTATTGAGAATACGGGGATACAGCAAAACTTGTGCGGTGGTATGTGAAAGACAAGGATTTGGACTTAGGTGGTAAGCAAACTGACCCTGAGGTTTTGGCAAATATTTCTTTGGCCTTAAAGCTTCTGCGCCGCCTCCAAGCAGCTACATGAGGGTTTTAAGCTGACCTAAGGTAGGAGTTAATATAACTTTCTAGGCTTAAGGAGTGGTTGCATTTTTTTAATAAGTGACTCTCAAAGACTTTCTAGCCTTCCAGCCCACAAGCTGTAACTCTAACAGTGGAATTTCAAGCACTGGAATAAGCACCGAAGAATAGGTTTTTGGTCAGGAAAGCCTGCAGGGGCACTACGGACAGCTGTCTATCGAGTGTGTGGAATTTTACTGACAAAATCCAGTTCCTTTACCAAAGCGTCAAATCTGTTCCTTTATATGCTATATACTGCTGAGATGGGTGACTATGAATTAAGATTGGGTTTTCTCTTTCCCTTTTACATAAACAACTGTCTTACTTTTCAAGGCTCCCTTCCTCATATTAGAAGTCAGGCCAATGACTCATCCTTATTCTTCAACTAGAAGAGACAAAGAGAAACAATCAGTCTAGAAACACAAAAGGATGTGCTGATTGAGCCGGTGTTCACTTTCTACAATTCATGGCTCTGTGCTTTCAGGCCCAGTTGGAAGCATTTAGATAACACCATTGGGCCCCATTTTCCTCTTTGGGCCTCAGAGGAAGGCTACCTAGCACAGCAGGCCCAGAAGAACTTTTCTTCACCTTTCGTTCCTAGTCTCCAGTTTGAAAGAATTCGAGAATTCCCAGCTGTAGCCAGCAGCTATTATCTTGCTGTATCTGGGAGGAGAGTCTGGTTCCATGGCTCCAAAAGCAGCATAAATCAAGGTTTCTGGGAGAGGGTTAAGAAAGGGTGTTCAACAGCTGCCGCCATGGGAGGGGCTCATACATAGCCCTGCACACGGCCACACACGCACACACGGTTTGTCTTGGGCCCGGTTCCCTTTGCCGCCACAGGTGATGCTCTCCCCTCCCCAGCCCCCTGAGGTACACAGCATCTCCTCCCCTTCACACCACCCTCAAAACCTGCTTTCTGAGAAGAAATTTTAAAACTCATCCGCTTACAGGGTATACGGTTGATAGGATACAATGGGGCTGCTCACCCAGGGGTAGGGGTGTTGAAACAGGGATCAAAGCTTTAAACCGAAGGAACAGGGCTCTAAAAACTGTGGAATTCCAGGCATTTGCCAGTGGGAAGGGAGTGTTTAAACTGAGGGGCAATGAGGCCTTTTTAGGTACACCTGAAATCACATCATGTAGACAGTTGCTTCTATGTTAGACGGGTGCTGTTCACAGTCAACACCTCCCTAGCCACACCTCTGCACTCTGGCACACAGCCACTTTGTCTCCTTCTCTTGCAGTGTATGACTCCTTTGTGGGACAGAGGGGAGGGGAGGCGCCAGGCACACTGATCCCAATTCTCCCAAATGTATAAGCTACGATCAGAGAATGAATTATGGTCCTTTGGGAGAGAGTGTTCATTCATTCACCCCAGCCAGCAGGCCAGTGCAATGTAAATGGTAACTTTGTAAGTTGAAAGACTTAAAGCCATTTTGAAAATTGCATAATAATCCCAGGTAGAATTTGGCTCTATGTGTATGGAAAATTAATAGGTCCGGCTGAGATGCTTGCATTATGAGTTGTGGATGGATAGCCTCTCCCCAGACCGGGACTATGCTTTGCCCTCTCTAAATCCACAAAATGTACTGAGGTTCTTGTAAGTTAGAGTTGAAGACTTTGAAAAAAACTATTGAGATTTTTATTTGTGGCATCATGTTGATTGCTGTAAATAAAAAATTATTCTATTCTGTCTTCGTTTGTATCAGGAATATTGATCTAGATTCCTAACATATTTCTTCATACCCCTAGTCCATTGAGTTTCGTTTTTTTTTTTTTGATTGGGCAGATATACTATATGTATATCTAACATTTTGTCTCTATTGCATAGCAGGGTCGGTTTTCTATTAAAATTTAAGGGGTTTGTAGTTTGGTATTGAGAAGATGGTAGCTTTAAATCTAAAGGTTGGTGACACCTGAGGCACAGCTTTATGTGCCACATGGCAATTCACGAATACTTTGTTTTGCTTTGAATTATTGTATCCCCCCAAACACAGTGGCTCAGGTAATGTAATATATTTATTTTGCTGTATGGTGTGTAGAATCTATAAGTAATTTTACTAAGTTCTTTCTGGGTCTTTATGCTCTGGAACCTGGGTCCCCAATAGGTCAACAGTTGGTCTCTAACCATTGACCTCTCACATGTTTGCTTCCCTCAAGGTCCTTTCCCATCCCCACAGCTCCGTGGATTCCCAGCAACACATGGGAGGAAGTCAACAGCCAGCCACCACCACAGACAGCAACTCATACTTTCAGCGGCCTCGTCCATCCCACTTCCCAAGCCTCACCCACAGTCCTAAGTCTTGGGGAATTTCAACAGTAGCATCTCATATGAAAAGGCCATCCCCACCCCTACCCCTAATTCTATAGTTATTGTAAAGTCTATCCATTAGGAACTGTGTTTTTGAGAGGCAGTATTGGGACCTGTAGCCGAAGGAGGGGAAGAGCAGTACCAGAACATTCCATGCCTTACCAACCAAGCCCAGAGTCGGCTATACTTGTACCAACACCTGGGGTGACCACTACATTTGCCACATTGGGTAGCAAATGTATGTTTACTTTTTTGTCTCTACCATGACTTGTGAGCTTTAGATGCGCAGGAGTTCATATTAATATCAGAAAATAAAAATAATATTAAGTAAATTGATCCTTCACTACAGACTGTTTGAGAAGCATTATGCTAAGTATGTGCACGGTGCTTTGGCCCATGGTAGTCACTGAGTAAATGTTTTCAAATAAAGCCCTGAAATGCTTTTCTTTACAAAAATAAATTCCTGCATTCCCTAATGATAGAGAGTTCCTATTAAAAGCACAAGGCATAAAAACTTTCCAATAATAGGTAGCCCATTTGAGGATAAATGTCTAACTAAAAGATTTCTCCTACAAAAAGTATCCCACAGGGATACTCTTCTTCTGTGGCTCGCTCTTATTCAAGCAATACTCAGAAGTCAGTAAATATGGTTTGCATGAGATTTTGCATCTCAGTAGAACTTGGTGTAAATTACAGATTGGAGGTTGAACTCCACTACCTTCGTGTTTTATTTTCTCCATTACTTCCCCGCTAATTTATGTCATGTTTTCTGTTGTAAATGAAAGAGATGCTAGCCTGTGTACCAAAACATAGCAAACATACCAAAACAAAGCAAGATGATAAGATCCAGAGGGAAGTACTGCTTCCTTGGAATGCCTTCATCTCATTCATTCTTATAACATGTCAGAAGTATAGCAAGTCTCCCCTGCCATAAATAAATTGTATGTCATTACTCAGAAGATTTAAGCTCTGTTGGATGTCTCCAGTCGTTCCCTAACTGCTGTTAAACTTATGGTTAATGTCATATGGTTTGTTAGCAGCTTTTTGTCTGGTATTGTTCTGAAGTTGTTTCATGTGGGAGTATCCTGTCTTCCCAAATAGATTGGAATAATCGAAAGAGCAGAGGACCAGCAGTCCAAAGAGCTGGTTTCTAGTTCTTGTTCTGCCACTCTGAGCATTGTGACCCTGAATCAGTAGCTTAACATCTCTGAACCGCAGCCTCCTTAACTGTAAATTGAGGATGGCGGACTACATGCTCTCTAAGGTTCCTCCTACCTCTGACAGTCTGTATTTCTATGGTTGTGAACTCCTTGAGGGAAGGGTTCTTATACTTCTGTACCCAGAATCTGGAGCAGTGCCTAGAATGTATAGTAGGGCCCCAGTACATATTTATTGAATGCATGGCTGTAATGCATCCCTCACAACACAGACCCCAGAAATGGCTCCATAGGAGATTCTCAAGAAATATTTTTTGATTCATCAGTGCGCTTCTTAATCAAAGTACTGTGTACAGATGTAGAGAACAAACGAATGGGCACCAAGGGGGGAAAGTGGCAGGGGGGCGGGGAGTGGTGGTGGTGGGATGAATTGGGAGATTGGGATTGACATGTATACACTAATATGTATAAAATAGATAACTAATAAGAACCTGCTGTATAAAAAATAAATAAAATAAAATTCAAACAGAAACAAAGTACTGTGTACAACATTTAAAATCTAATTTTTCTCCTAACGAGCAGCACAGTAATGCTTGTTGTAAGCAATATTGCAAGAGTGGAGATATAAACAGACATACTTCTGTTGTATTTTACCTCCAGAAATCTAAGTCAGAGACTTCTGTAATTAAGTCATTAAAATTTTTAAATAACTGAGGCTTTGATGTTGACTCTTTAAGATTGTAAACTACTAAAGGTAAGAGACTATGTTTACCTAAATCTTAGTGTATGGGGGTCTAACAAATTATTATATTGTTTGGAAATTATGGTAATAAACTTTTGGGAGTGTTTATTATTAATTTTTCCCTGTTGAACACCTGTGTCAATCCTATCTATGGAAATCTTTCTGAAATGTATTACGTATTTCCCTGCCTTAGTAAACAAAGTATGTGAAATCTAATCTATTCTATTCTTGATGCTCTGTTATATCATATTCAATTTTTGTACTATGTTACGAATCTACAGAAATGGTGAGACAGTGAGCTGAGTCTGTACTGGGCCTACTACACATCATGAAACTTGCTTTCTTAAAAACAACAACAGGAATCCCCTGTAATGATTTGCCCCTTCCTCTTTAACATATGATATAGAATGCATAGATGCATGCCCTCCTGCATTGGTCTGCTTTTTACAAATTATAATTCTGGGGTCAAAGGCTAAATTAGCCCTTCCTGGGATGTTCCTCTGGTTTTAGCACTAGTAACTTCAACCTCTCAGTCGATTTCAACCCACCCTCCAGTTTACTTGCTTTAACTTATGTTGCAACACAGTGATCACAAGAGTCCGCTCGGCGTGGTGGAATGGGCATGGGGTGCAGAGTTCGATAGTCCCAAGTCCACATTTTAGCTCTATTACTTACTAGCTGGGGGACCTTGGACAAGCCGCCTTACCTGGCTGAGACTTCACTTACAAAATGAGGATTAAAAGCTTAACCTCGGTTGATAAATGGATGAATAGATAGATCCATGTGATAACACAAGTATAGTACAATGCTAATTGTAGAATATAAGTAGTCAGGATACTAGTGTCCACTATAATATTCTTTCAGCTTCCCTATATGCTAGGAAAAATATAACCTTGGAAGGTCTTTGAGAGACTAGAGATAAAATAGGTAAAGCTGCTGGCACGTTGTAGGTATTCACATTATCCTGTGAACCTTAAGGTTATTTCTTTTAAAGGTCATCAAAGCCAGGTTTGTTTGTTTGTAATAAACGTTAATTAATTTTTTATTACCAACGTTTGTAGAACAGTCACTATGTTCTAATTACTGGTGATATAGTGATGAGAGCAAAATTTTTGCCCTCATGACCCTTAACCAGTTTTGTTTCGGTTGTGAGTTCATTGCCAGGTTTACCACGATGCCAGCATTGGGAACGCCAGATTATCAAGGTTTCACATGATTCGTAAGTTTGAAGGGGGCATATGCTCTCAGAGGGTCTCCTTTAACTTCACACTCTCGGCCCCAGCTCAGTCCTCCTTCAGCCTCCCTTAAAACAGGTCCACCTGGAGGGTATAAGAGCTAAGCAGTGTTCGGTGATGGCCAGAGTCCAGCAAGAGACCTGCCACGGGCCCAGGAATTCTCAGACACCGATTTTCCTTTCCATTTCCCAGGGCTTAACCTCTGTCGTTTGGCCTCCCCAATTACAATTACATTTCCAGACCTTTTTTTTGGCCTTACCCTCAATTCCCAGCCTTGGTAATGGCTCGTGTTTCCTGGATGTAACTACAGGAGCTCAAATTCACTTCTGAAAAAAAAGTTTTCAAACTTGAGCTTGCAGCCAGATCTACCCCAGATTTAAACTTCACAGTCTCACTCACATACACTCATACCATTTCTAATTTACCATTGTAGGGAAATATCATGCTGTACTTACTTTTCTTGTTTTCTGTTTGATACTAAGCAGTGAACTGACTCTTCTTCAGAGGAAAAAGGCCAATGATATCCTGACAACTGGAAACAATGCCAGTCCCTTGGCTGGTAGTCTGCGTGTGGAGGAACAACATTTACCCCACAGATGGAAGGGAAAGTTCATCTTCCTCCGCATAACTGCTCCTATGGCAAAAGGGTCATTTAATCCCATGCCAGCAGCTAGATAAGATGAAAATATAAAGCAGGATTCTGTGTGCTTCTAAATCATCTGGGGTTTATCAGATGCCCCTATACCACTCAAGGATGGGAAACCCTGGGACAGTTAAACAGACACATCAAAGAATGAAGGATGGATTTTGCCTATTGTCCTTCTGTATATTTTCACAGATATGATTTAGTTCTTGACTCTAAAGTGAGAAGAACAACAGGTTATCTTTCTATGAACAGTTGTCTTCACAACTGAAGCAGCCATGATTCTGAAATCCAGGGAGAAGTTCTCTCTTTCTCACTTTACTTCTGCTGCAAATGGAACTTGTAATATTACTGATTACTTTAACACATTCATAGTGTCATTAATACTGAAAAAATTTAAGCCTGCCAAGTTTTCTTATCCCTATGCTAATATTACTGTGGATTCTCAAAACTGAGGCAATATATCCATTCATCCCATTTTTCTGTAGAATTTGATCTTTGGGGGTGTTTGAATCCAACAAACAGGGATTAAAGTAATGGTAACACACAGTGCAATTTTGTGACCTGACAACAAACCTCTTGATCTGAGAAGGAAGGGTCAAGTTTTCAGGACTACCTGATAATCCCAGTTAAATTGTCTCCTTTTAGAATCTCTTACATTTGTTTAAGACTTAATTCTTCTTACAAAGGGCTTCCCCATACCTTATTTGGATTGTTCTTCCCAACAGCCCACTGAGATACACCAGGCATGCAAATATTATTACCCCCATAACATTGATGAGAAAACCTCTGAGATTCAGAGACTAAAGTGATGTTCCCAAGGTCACATAGCAGGTCAGCAATGAAGACAGGACCATAACCCAAGTCATATACCTCCAATACCTCCCAAACTAAAAAATCCCAACAAGCCATGTGGCAGTGGTTTAAAACCTAAATGTCATAGGCAAAAACTTTTGAATGTTATCCAGGTGTCTTTGAAAGCCTCACGGGAATCAATACTCACCTTAAAGAGCCAGGCATAAAAAATGACATGTTATGAAAAACATGCCCATTTGGGATTTACTAGATGAGAGAGAAAAGTTGGGGACAACAGGGGCAGGGCCAGGTTTCAAACAGAATATTTCTTGTGCTCTTCGATTCACTGCAAGCAATGACCTTTGCACAAGATAGAAAAGGTACAATGCTGGCAGTAGAAAAGTGAGTTTGTGTCATATAATTCACTCAAAATTTGTGAAAAAACTGGAAGACATTTTGGAAATCACCCCTGCAGTTTGATTTCTTTTTAATGTTTATTTATTTAGGCTGTGCCAGGTCTTAGTTGCGGCATGCAGTCTTCTTAGTTGCGGCATGTGGACTCTGAGTTGCAGCATGCATGAGGGATCTAGTTCCCCGACCAGGGATCAAACCTGGGCCCCCTGCATTGCAAGTGCAGAGTCTTACCCACTGGACCACCAGGGAAATCCCTGCAGTTTGATTTTAAATGTTTGGAGAACCTTTTCTTCCTTGTAAGTGAAAAACCTAAGATGGTTCAGGGGAAGTCTCTCTGTTCTACTTTCATCATGTTATCAGTAAGGTAAATGAAGAAATCAAATTAAGTCCACATGAAGTAGCCTTTGAAACATCTGAATTGCACTTCCTCATGCCAGCAGAATTTGACAGCTAATTACGGAGACCATAGATGATACAAAACTCAGGATTTCTCAAAATGTAGTAGTAACGCCTGGGTAGGGAGGACTGGTTCCGTTCATTACGGGAAATTCACAGCTTCCCTCAGGAAAAGTGGTTCCATGGGTCAGAGTCAGGCCTCATGCTTGGAATTAGGGGGTTCAGGTCTGACTGAAGCCCTCTTCTTCCTGCCTTGCTTTTACAGACTGAGAGGAGCACTAAGTCCCTCAAAGGAGAGCTCCCCACAGGAAGGAAAAGTTAGCCTAAGACGGAGCTAAACCAATGATGCTGAGTTGCCAGAATCCCTCCACAGGCCACCCAAGCAGTGAAGAAATTCATGGAGAGAAAGAAAGAAAGAAAAGACCCACAGCCGTGAGCAGAGCCAGCTGGGAGGGATGTTATTACTTTATTTCTGTTTTCTTAACTATGTGTGTGTGTGCATGTGTGTGTGTGCACGTGTGCGTGTGCATGTGTGTTGAGGAGGAGGGAGGATTGATTGCAGAAAATGTCTGGATCCACAGCACCCAAGATGGAAACTTTTGTTGATATAACTTCTCCTAACTTTCCTACACCTTCCTTCCCTTCTACTCCATTTCCCCAGTGGCTATCAAGAGCTGTATATATCTGACCACAAAACATCCAGTCAGTTCAAGTCAAAAATGCAGCCAGCCATCTGGATTGACTCAAACTCTGTCTACACACACCAATTGGCTTGGGGGTAAAAAAATGTAATTCAGTGGAACAACTGGTTATTTTTAAAACAACGAGTTGAATTCAGACAACCATCCAATTAGTTGATTTCAAAATGCCTGTTTGGCGACATGAAAAGGGTTATTTTCAAAGGGCCTTGTGTGTGCATAAACAACCTGAATGCTATTAAATTGACGAGCTATTTTGGAATCAAGTAGATAAGGCCAAAGCGGCTGGACTCTGTTTATAAAGGGGAAACGTGTTAGGGTAGCAGAGTCCATCAAGCACTCCAGAGGGTGACACCTTCTGTTGGAAGCATGAGGTCTTTCACTTGACAGCAGCATAACCATACCCCGCTTTGTAGAGGCAAAGCACCTCATTCTTTTTTTAGGGAAACCTCCTGTGTGCCTTCTTCCTGGACGTGCCATGCTAGCCAGAAGGCCAAAGATTCAAATAGACACTCAAAGGCAAATGCGCTTCGGTTAGCTATTGCCACGTAACACATTTCCTAACGCACACAGTGATGTTAACTCGATTCTCTCTCCCCTGTTACGGGTTTCAGTCTCACTACATACAGCAAGGAAGCCTCGTCTGAGCCATTTGACCCGATTCGTGAAGAGTTGGGTCAGTTTAAACGGCACAGCTGTATCTCCCTGAGCTTTCCTCCCCCCTGAAATGTGAACGTTCTTTCCCCGTGTTACATGGCTAGGAAATGATTTAAGCAAAAAAGGGGGGACGAAGGTCTCCTCCTGAAGAGAATTTTATTTGCACTCCCCATGCTTTGTCATAAAGGGCATTCAACTGTGTTAATCATATAAGAAGTTTTAGAGAAGCTCTCTTTTTCACATTAGGCTTAAAACATCACCCCTGAGGGGGTGCTGATGGCCCCCTTAGAAAAGATTTCTTTGACATCTAAGACACAAAGGACTTCAGCAAATGTTCGGAGTTAAATGGGTGGTGCCTAAGTGCTGACTCTCCATCCCCAGTGACAAGCATTTACTAAGTGAAACTTTTATTACTGCAAATGTCTTACTTGGGTGTGTCTTAATCCCGAATGTTGTGGAGGTTTTGTTTTAGTGTGTGTGTGTAGTGTGTGTGTGTGTATGTGTGTTTTTTTTAAAACATTTATTTTATCAGAAAGGATTCTCACAATGGAAGCATTCATTGCCATGGCTGTGGCTGAATCTTTACGTTTAAGACTGGTTAAGCTGCCCCAGGTAGAAGTGTTTGCACAGCTACAGAAGTATAGAATCAGGCTTCCCTGGTGGCACAGTGGTTGAGAGTCCACCTGCCGATGCAGAGGACACGGGTTCGTGCCCCTGTCCGGGAAGATCCCACATGCCGTGGAGTGGCTGGGCCCGTGAGCCATGGCCACTGAGCCTGTGCGTCTGGAGCCTGTGCTCCGCAACGGGAGAGGCCACAACAGTGAGAGGCCCGCGTACCGGGGAAAAAAAAACAAAAAAGAAGTATAGAATCACAGCCCCCGAGTTGGAAGGGGGCCCATTAACGCAGTCCTTGCCTTCAGGCATCTAGGCCAGAGGAATAGCCACCCTTCTCTTTAAGATCTCCAAAGACAAAAACTCCACATGTAGTTCTTTTATTATAAGAAGTGTGAACTGTAAAACATATTTACAAGGGAATGATATTATAATCTATCTTTAAATTATTTCCTTTTTTAAACATTTGCTTTCCCAAGCTTTAAAAAATTAATACAGTAAAGTTTCCTTTCTCCTGTGACAAAAACACATTCAGTAGAAGAATTTCTCCTCTTTTTGAGGAGAAATGTCCACATGGGACATTTCTCTCAGGAAATTCTACCAGAAATCGTTATGTTTCTCCTAAAAAGCAGGTTTGCTTTTATCTTATAGATGCTCTGAATCAAGAGATGTTTCCTTTCTCCCTCTGACCGTTGGAAAGCTTAGAGCCAAATGTGTAATCAATGAACAGGACCCTATCCCAGCTTCACCCATTTTCCTTTCCTCATTTTTTCTTCATCCAAATTTCTTCACTTAGTTGTGTTTTTTGTTGCTGTTTCTGGGCTTTTTGGATCGGTCTCTTTCCATGTTTGTAAGCAGTTTCGTGAAACAATTCAGATCAGCAGAGGCTCCGGATCCCAGCTCCACCTTTTCCTAGTTTAACCTCTCTGAATCTCAGTTTCCTCATCTGTAAAATGGAGATAACAATTGTACTTTCTACCTCAGGGGGTCGTTGTGGGCATCAAATAATAAAATACACGTATAGTGCCAAGCTGATAGAAAGCACTTTCATTATTAATATTATAACCGTGCTACCTTAAATCATTTTGGGAGCAAGCAGGGCAAAAAAATAATTACTTATTCCCCAAATCAAAATTTCAGTCTTTTATCCCGCTTCTCCTTCTGTCTTTTGTATGAGTTGTCTTTCAAGTGAAATCATTTGATGTTTCACATTTTGATGGAAATTCCTTCTACTACCTTACAGGAGAGTGCTTCCCAAACTTGCTTGATCTTAAGAATCAGTAGAAGCCCTTATTAAAAATACAGATTCCTGCTCTTGGACACCTAAAATTATTGCGTGAACGAGCAGTCCAAGCTCCGATGTTTCTGGGATTGACGCGTTCTATGCTGGCTTTGATCATCAGCTTTTTGTGCAGTATATGCCACAGTCTACACATTCCTCCAAGAATCTAATCACAAACTTCCAAACTTGTTTTCTATGTAGTGAGTGTCCCACTAACTTTTTTTTTTTTTGGTTTTCATATTTTTCCTTCAGTGACTTTTCGCACCACTTATTTTTATTCTTTTACTTCCTGTCCTGCCACATGTTCGAGCCTATCTTTTTTCCAACTCCCGTTGCCCCTTCTTCGTAATAGCACGTCCTTCCCTACCCGTCACCCACAACATTACTTTGGGCGAAGTATATCAGAGCTATGGTTGTTTGTTTGTATCGTTTTGTGACTGAAGGTATATGGACATTACCAGAAAAACAGTTACTCGGTAACCATTCCAACCCCTTCTTTGGGGAGAAAAACATCTGCTGCCTTCTTTTATTTTATTGGCCTGATTGATGGCTCTACAACACAGCGAAGAAGCAGCTCCACCCACCACAAGCTCTTCATCCTGCTGGGGAAGCCATACATAGTTGAGAGACCAAAAAGTGCAAGAAGAAAAAAAGATTGTATCCGCCTTCCTCTGTTTTCCATGGATAAATGCCAAATCCCTCATACTTAAACTTTTCCCCCTTCCTTTACTTTGCCTCCCAGTTTTCCTTTGAATGAATGAATAAATTGTCCACCCCTCCAAATCTTCTCAATAATCTACCTCTATAGCTCATTCCAGTGTTTAATCACTTTGACGAAAGAAAGAAAGAAAGAAAGAAAGGAAGAAAGAAAGAAAGAGAAAGTCTTGCTTACTAAAATCCTAAAAATCTCTCCTGCTTTATCTTAAGCCTATTTGGGCTGTTTCCCCTTGTTACATGTGTGTTGCTAGGTTAGTACAAGTATTTTCAAGATGAATTCTCGGCCAAAAGATCTTGCCACTGAGTCATCACCATCCTCATCTTTTTAAAAACATGAGCAAGTCTCAGCAGCGCTTCATTCACGTTAGTAAACATTACCTAGGGAAAGAAAGAACAGCCTTCAAGAACATGACATCATCATTAAAAATAAATGTTTACTGAGTCCCTACTCAGTGCTAGTACTGTTAGCCCTACAGATATAATAGGCATCTGCATTAGGCACACCTGCACACACGTGTACTCCGGTGTGCTAAATCCAGAGAAGTGGCTCACACTAGAAGGATTATTGGAATTCCAAGGAAGGAGCAATTCTGCCCAAAGGGCCCGGGTGGTCACAAAAGGTAAGACTCCAAGTCCTGAAGAAAGAGTAGCAGAGAGCCTGAAAGAATTAATGTGAACAAAGACCAGGAAACAGGAATGAAAATAGTTTTGCGGGGTGGGGTGGGGGGGAACAATTAGGAGACCGTTTGACGGGAGCAGTTTCTGTAGACTGGAAGACGAGTGGGAGATAATAATGGAGCGGTAGACCTTAGTCTGCTTATAGAGGGCCTCGAATGCTAGGCTAATTAGTGTAGCCTTATCCTATAAGCAATAAGGAGTGCCACCGTCACAGATAAAAGAAAGCAGGAGTATGCTGGGGCTTCTGGGTACCTTAAAGGAAAGGAAGCAGGGACACTGATTTTTGTGAACTTTGTGAAATGGCTTGAGCTTGCATAACTGTTCTCCGTATTGGTGACTTTCTTATTCCCTTGAAGTAGCAACACTGTTTGGGAGGACAGCAAGAAGAGGATAAGGGAGAGATTACAGCCTACCCCAAAGGAAGTGAAAAGGACCCTAAGAAATGGAATGAGCCGTGGTGGTTGTTTTAAAAGTAGAAAAATAGACAAGGAAAATCTCTGAGGCTCTCAGAAGGGGTAAGAAATGCTGCATATTTGGAACCAGCACAGAATAGCAAAGTGCCTTTGAGGGCTTTATAAGGAACCCTAGGTATTTTCCTACCAGCCAAACTTTTTCAATAGGATATCTCATGCTAATTTAGGGAAGGGGACTTAAATTGGCATTGTTAAATGAATGCACCATTTTGTGAACCCCAGAGAACTCCGAGAATATTCTGTAAATACTACCTTGTTGAACTCAGTGGGACTGACTAGGTACGAGGTAATATCTTAAGCCCCCTAATTTGAAAGCACTGCTTGGGCCATAGTGGCTCCCCATTTCCTCACTCAGATTTGATGCAAACGTGAAATAAAATTCTTTTCAGTCAAGAGTTGATTGTGCCCTGCTAAGATAAGCAGTTGGTTTGGATAGTCAAGTACTGCTCTCTGCTCTCTTCCTAATTCAATATGGCTTCAGTATTGTGAATGGGCGGTTGTCTGTCCAGGACCACTTGGAAAAAGCTTCTGTCTCCACTGATCTTCATTTCCAGCTGAGCTGCTCTCTCTCGGTTCTAAATTCACCCCTGCCCCCTTTGCAAGTAGGGGATCACCGATGTTTACCTGACAGGGAACAAAGTGATTGGGAAAGACCCTGTTACCTCCTTCCATCCACTCTGCCCATTAGTCAAGAAGACAGGAAACACTGCTTTCCTCACTGACTTTCATGACCATTTTGCACCAGGTACATACTAGATATTCAATGGTATTTGCTGAACAAATGAATGAATGAATGTCGGGCCCTATCCTAGGTTCTGGGCATTCAGCAGTAAAGAAGAAGAAAATATACAAAAATCCCCACTTTTATGGAGATTATATTGTAGGGAGAGAAAAGAAGGAACCATAAGGTTCCAAGTTATATCAGACACAGCACTGAGCACATGGTAAGAACCCAATAGATATGTGGTGAAATGGGACACTCTAATATAATAATGCATCTACTTTATGTTTCTCTGCCTCCTTAAAAAACTTAATATCCTCAAAAAGTTAAGAATATAATTACCATATGATCCAGTAATTCCTTTCCTAGGTATATGTCCAAGAGAACTGAAAGCAGAAGCTTTAACAGCTGTTTGTATACTAATGTTCATAGCAGCATTTATGCATACAAATAGAATATTATTCAGCCTTTAAAAGGAAGGAAATTCTGACACATGCTACAACTGGATAGACCTTGAGGACATTATGCTAAATGAATTAAGCCAGCCACAAAAAGACAAATACTGTATGATCTCACCTAAATAAGGTGTCTAGAGTAGTGACATTCATAGAGACAGAAAGTAGAATGGTTGGTTGCCAGGGGCTGGGAAGAGGGAGGAATGGAGAGTTTACCACATAATAGGTATAGAGTTTCAGTTTTACAAGATGAAAAAGTTCTGGAGATCTGTTGCCCAACAATGTGAAAATACTTAATACTACTGAGCTGTACACGTAAAAATGATTATGATGGTAAATTTTATGTTACGTGTACTTTACCACAATTAAAAAAAATTTAAGCACTTACTAAACCTCTTTTTGTGAGAATTGTTCAAAGATTAACAAACCCAAACCCTTTGCTGGAGTTTACATTGTAATACAGACCCTTCATGATGTGGCCAGGCGTGTCAAGGCCATACAGACAAGAGAACACAAACATTCAGCCCAGATATGGACAGGCAGCTGGATATTTACATTACCTAACAGAGCAAAGGTGAGTGCATTTTGGGATGGAAGGACGGCACGCTGTCCACACAGCGTGATTTGACTAGATGGTGCCCCTGATCCATTTCTCAAAAATATAGCAACGCCACTGCTTGTCATACAGTCCAAAATTATAGTCCTTTCGAATCTTGAAGGGTTAGGATCTTCCACAATTCCTAATGAGTAGGCAAATAACCCAAGAAGGGACAAGACTGGTTTTCAGCTAACAGTTTCCTTCTTGTTTTTTATTACAGGGTTCCAGGATGAGAGAGGAAGAAGTGGGGGAGGAAAGGAGATGGGTGGGCAACCAGATCAACTTCCCACTTTCACACTCAAGTGGAGGAGGCAGGGAGGCAAATCCACATTCACAGAGGCTTAGAGGGGCTGTTCTCCCCTCGAAGAATGGAGAGTAAAGGAAACCCATCTCTAAACAGTAGCACTGACCAGCTTCCAGAGGTAGTGATCTCCATTCCTGCTACCAGAAGTGCTCTAGCAGACGCCGGGGTGGGGAGGGGGTATTTCTCCTAACTCTACATTCTATGCCTCTCTTAACAGAGACAGGTGGGTGAACCTCCTTTACTTCACCCCACCAGCACAGTCACACCTCAGTCCCTCAGGGGACACCAACTGTGTGTGAGAGATTCTAGAAACAGATGGATCTCTTTGCATTCTCCCTGAAGAAGAAGTTTGCTGGGCAGGATTCTTTAAACCACATCGCAAATGCATTTTTAACTCCGTAAAGGAAAAAACTGTTTCTAAGGACTTCAGCACATTGTTTATGAGTCAATGGAAACTGCTAATAACAAATGGGTCTTATCTATTCACGAAAGCAAGTCTCTGAGAATCTCTCTTGGGAACCACTGTGAACAGTTAGCTTGAGTTATTGTACACATAGACTTCAACTAATAAAAGGGCATGTTTTAAAACATTCCAGAATTCCAACCTGTCACTAATTCACATTGGTCTCCTTGCCTCCACCCCCATTAGTCCAAATAGATGAGATTTTGCTGAGGCAGATTTTCAAGTAGTTTGCAAGTGGTAAAGAAAAACAGGGGATTTCTCTCACCCTCTCTCTTAATTTGAGACACATTGTTTGACATCTCACTATTAGGATCAATAGGTGACAATTTTTCCCAACTTGTTATTTACCTTGGTTCTCACTGGAAAGTTGCATTACAGCAAGAATGGGCACCGACTTTCTTGCAGAGTGCCAAACAGATTTGTTTTTCTTTGACTGACTCTCTTTTGGTCTCATGACAGTTATTAAGCTAATGTTAAATTAAATTAGCTTTCATTCATTTGTAAACATGAAGCCCAAATGCTCATCAAAAAGATAACTTAGAGGTATCCTAGGGGATGCTCTGGCCAGTCACTCTCTTTGAAACATCTCTTTGGATTGCAATGATACCTGTGATGTGTTATTTTTGAATAATATTTTCTAAGATCATCAAGCTATAAATGCATGCTCAGAAAAAAGTTAACCATAAGCTATTTAACGGACATGTAGAAAGAGAATATTTAAATGAGAATTTCATTTTTCTAATCAGATAAAGAGCACTTCATCTCTAAAGCATGTGGGAGCCCATCATGGCAAGGGTTCTAGTCTTTATGTGGTAGTTGGAGTTTCCCAAGAAGACATCTAGCCAGGTTCAGAAGCTTTAAATAGGTCTTCAGTTTTATATATGTGTATACACACACACACACACACACACACACACACACACACACACACGTCAATCTATAGTTGTATTTGTTTCCTATATGACAGGAATTGTGACTTGCTGTTGAGAAAGCATTTTGAGAGCCATAGGAATGAAAAAGAAACAATGATGCTTTTCTGGTTCTGATTCTCTTCAATAGAAAGGGAGAGTCAAGACTTGGTGATAGGAGCTTACCTGGTGAGCTTACCTGGTGAGGAGCAGGTGAGAAATGTGACTGAGGGTCTGAGGCAGTTTGGTGCTAAGAGGAAAATACTCTGAACTGGGATTTGTAGCCCAAATGCGTATCACCCTTCACCTCCCAGCATGCACCTCATGAAATAAGCTTTTTTTTGCGGTACGCGGGCCTCTCCCGTTGCGGAGCACAGGCTCCGGACGCGCAGGCTCAGCGGCCATGGCTCATGGGCCCAGCCGCTCCGCGGCATGTGGGATCTTCCCGGACCGGGGCACGAACCCGTGTCCTCTGCATCGGCAGGCGGACTCTCAACCACTGCGCCACCAGGGAAGCCCATGAAATAAGCTTTAAATGCTTATGAGGCAGGCAGCTTATAACAACAAAGGGATTCCCCTTCCAAGAAGTTTCCGGTCTGAGATGACACACGTAGTACAGAACTATTCCATTGTTAACCAACGTAATATATGCACTAACTGAGGGATAGTAGAGCATAAGCATTTTAGCTTCAAAGGCAAAGTCAACGAATTTGAGATGCACAATCTTACAATTAAGACTTCAAAACCAATTTTCAAAGTACAAGTAGGTACAAGCCAACAGAAGAGGGCTAAAGAAAATGCAGGATCAGTGATGCTGTGGCCAAAGCAGGTGGAAGCGAATCTTAGGGAGGCGCTTTTCTTATTTAAAAGATGCTTTCTGCTACCTCCTCTATGAGGTCTTTCCTGTCCCTCCCTTTTTCCCTGGCTACATTGGGCCACTCTTTCCTTTTGGTCTCTCTGTACATACTCCGCCACATCACCCATAACAACTTACTGCATTTCTGTTTCCGTGTCTGTGTCCCCACTGGACTTTAAGTACTTTGAAGACAAAGTCTTCTTATTCTTTCATGTGTCTTCATCACTCTAGCTCAGTACCTAGTACATAGTAGGTGCTCAACACTTTTTTTGAATGGATGATATCCCATAATACCCTGTGATGAAAAGAACCACAGCTAAATAAAAGTTCCTGTTAAACTTATGTCAAGCCAATTTAGGGCTCCACGGAAGAAAGAGAACTGTAAGTTCCCAGCTCCTAAATCAAAGGTTGAAAGCTCGCTCCTCCCTAGCCATAGCTCCTTGATATGGCTCCTGATTAATAATCTGTTACATCCTCAAAAGGGGTCATTTTAAGGTAACACAGAGGAGCTCCCATGACCTATTGACCTTTTATATCACCAAAAAGGAGCTAACTTTGGGTCAAAGGTTGGCAGAATACTTTGCTGTGATTCACATATTACCCAGAAACCTTTGGCTTCCTGGAATTCATAATAAAAATTCCAAATCCCCAGCAATAACTTTCAAACCCCACAATTCTTGCTAACACAGCAGAGTAACACTTGGATTCTATGCCAGGCCTCCTGACCTTTTGTTAATTGCAAAATAAACAGATCTCCAGTTTAGAGGGGCCTTCTCCTTTTATGGGCTCCCTGCAGTGTAGGCACTGCTTGAATGGTATTTATTTCGGCCATATTTGCTTTCCAACACTTGTTCAGAGCAAGAGGCAGGTGTCTGGGAGTGGAAGGAATAGGGATTGGAACAAGAAGAGAGAAGCAGGCGCCCTGAAAGTGCCCAACTTATTCTTCAGAAGAGGTTGAGGTCCTAGAAGGATGTATGGAAATGAAATTTTATTTTAAAAATCTTCAACAAGTGTATCTGAGCCCCTACTTTTGTGTCTTCCCCTTCCCTTACAGAGCTCACTATGACAGAAGCAAAACAAAAAGCTGGGGGAGCCAAGAGGAGAGAGAACTCTTCTCCTCTGGCCAATGCTAGTGATTGGCATAGAAATGTGCTAGGGAATGGCTGCGGTGGCATCATGAGGATTGGCCACAGGTCGTGGATCTCCTCAGTTCTGCGGATTCAGAAACTTAATTTTATGTGTTGCTCTAGGGCTAATCAAACTCCAAGGGATTGCTCCATGATAAAACAGAAAGTCAAATATTAATATAAATGATAAACTAAAATTACTTTACTATGTATTTACTATATGCCAAGAAATGTTCTAAGTGCTTTATATTGAATTATCTCATTTAACACTCATAGCAACACTACGAGAAAAGTACTATCACCACCTTCATTTTTAAAGTAAATAAACGAAGATTCAGAAAGGTTAAGACTTACCCAAGCTGGTCAAGTTAGGATTCTTATAAAAGTCTGTCTTATTCTAATGCCCATGTTGTTAACCTTACACACACAGTCACTCTTTATTTTACACTGAAAAATAGCACTTGTTGGCTACTTTGTGCATTCTGTCCCTAAGAAGGAAGATAATGAAAACCGAGTTGAGTCCTGAAGATTGTTTGGTAAGTGTCAAAATCAGAACAAGGAGCTCAATAAATACCTTACATGGATGACTAGTTAAGAGTCTCAAACTATGCCGGCCTAGTGAATTAGACTCCTTCACCCCTGCTCCATAGATTCCAGACCTTAAATCAATCAATCAGGACACCCTCCTCCGAAACGTCAATGATTAAGACTAACTCTGCCTTGCTGCTTTTTCTGTCCTTAAATACCCATATTTGGGCCCTATCGTTAACCTCAGTCAGTGACTAGGATCTTAGATACTATCCTTGCTCAATTTCTGCCAACCTTTTTCTGAGAGCTGGATCCTGCTCTCCCTAAATCCTATGCCTCCACCACAAGGCTGCTCCTTTTACCAGACTGGCCCTTCGAGAACTCCTGATGACCAGAATTATACCTGAGTTAGCTATTTCCTTTGGACCACCCAGCTATCCTGACAAAAGGCCATTAATTTATTCATTTAACTAATCTTTACTGTGTGCCTACCATTTGCCAAGCACTGTGCTAGGGGCTTGAGGGACCAAAAGGAGGGATATCTTATGCCATCATGATGCTAATGTCTTGGGCTTGGGATATAGTACAAGAATCACCCAGGTTTATCAGTTAAGGTCTGGGCAGGAAACAGATGGCATACTCAAACTGAGTAATGTAGGGAGAATTTCATAAAGGGGATATTTATAAAGCTGTGAGTAGAGTGTAGGAACCTCACAAGAGACAGGGTAGTACCCAGGAAATAGTAATAGCAGGGAGCTATTATCCACCCGAAGGGCCAAGGAGAGGGAACAGTGTGAAGAGTGTGGTTTTATTGGAGCTGTGGCCTTCAGTAGAGGGAACCAGCTGCTGCCAGTACTCAACCCATCAAGAGACAGCCTAGGGAATAAATACTCCAACTTCACTCTCCTTCCACCCTCCAATGTCCAGCCAGTGCCAAACACAACCAGAAGTCAGGAGGCAAGGGAGCCCATTAATGCAATCCAGATGGGTCAGCCTCCTGTGGCACAGAGTAGGGTGAAGGGCAGATCTGGATATCTGGTAACACTATGCAACTTGATTATTTCCTCCCTAGCCCCAATCTGCTCCTGAGAGCAGATTCCTTCCACTCCCTCCTTCCCGCTTACTCCATACGCCAGAGAGCACTTCTTACCATGCCACGTGAGACATCCCAGTCTTCACATTAAGTGAGTTTCCCAAAGACTCCATGACTAGTGACAAAATCAGATCACAGACCTGAACTACTCTCAATCCAATGTGTTTCCTTCTACAGTACCTCATTCTCTGCTAACATCGTGAAGATGGTGATGATGATAGCTGTCATTTTTTGAACTCTTATGATGTGCCAGGAACTCTGGTCTTTTACATAGAATGCCTTGCTCTGAAAATAGTGTGCAGTCCATAGGTGTCTAATCTCGGGCAGGAAAAAAAACCTGACTTCCAGTGGGCAAGTGAGAATAAACACCAACTTCTTACCTTTACAGATAGTGGAACATTTTTATGGGTACCGTTTCCATTCTGCCTCTGTCACCCTTCAATTGCTGTGTACCAGATGCAAAGAGGATGTGGTTAACACATTCTAATTATGGGCTCTAGGAAGAGAGGCTTTTATGGAATGCACTCCCGCTGCCGCTTCGGCTTCTGTTGCAGAGGCCACTGAGTGCGCTAGATGCTCTCTCCAAATGCCCAAGGGGCACCCTCAGGATTTGAACATGCAAACAGAGGAGCTTAACTATGGATACTGAGACTAGAATGATTCCATTTATAGCCTTAAAAGTCCTGAAAGGCAAGGTTAAGCGTTTAAGGGAAAACTCCAATTGCACCTAAGGGTCAAGACAGTTTCATCAATGATTTGATATCTAGTTCAGTTCCCCAAAAGTTACAGAATTTGTATAGGAATCCAATCTCTACTTACTAGACCTGCCTGGGGGAGTGGGTGCACGGGTGGGGAGGTAGGCTGAACATAAGCCCAGTAGGAATTCCCCCATACACGCAGAGCAGCTTATCTTTGTTCACCAAATGTTTACCCGATAGTATGTAAACTCCACCAGGTCAGGGATTTTTGTCTTGCCACCCCTTTCCATTGCAGTATCTCTAGCACCCAGCATGTTGCCTGATGTATAGTAGGTGCTCAATAAATATTTGTTAAATTAAAGAAGCTGAAGGTTTCTTCTGCCGCCCAAAGACTCCATAGTAACTCCCAAGGTTATGTCAGTTGGAAATTGCTCTGTGCATCTGGAGGATACTGTCCCTCCCATTCTCTCATATACTGGAGTTTAACACAACCTTTGCCATAGCATTTTTTCCCATCGTGGTCAAAATAGGCCTTTTAGTAGCATTAGTTCAGCCCAAAGCTACTCAAATAAGTCGAGTGAATATCATTAGACCCACTTGAAAAAAATTTAACGATTTACCCCCTTGTTTTGGATATCTTGGCGTTGTAGTTGAGTTTGAGAGACTCTTAGAAAAGAGATAACAGGCCAAACCTCACTTGACACCCGGTAGCATAGTTAATGTTAACTGTTTCTGCACTAGTGAGCTTTTCATTATTCGATTGCTGCCCCAGCTCCAGAGATGTGGGGCAACTGACAAGATGGGTAATGAGCTTGCATTTTCTTTATACAAAGCCAATTAAGGAAGTGGGTGGTCTCCACTTATTTTGCAGCTTATTCAGATCAGTAACCTTCTTTCTTCTTTTCAGATACATTCTTTCCTATGGCTGGAGACTCAGGGCCAGAAACAGAGCAAGTTTAGCTGCATTTATACTCTGTGTATTGCTCAGGGGAAGGACATGCCTGTTACACCAAGGATTTGCAAGACGGTCAATTTGCTTCAAGCAAATCAAACCAGACTGGGAAGCACTCTAACTTTCAAATAGATTTTATTTCCAGACCCTTAACTGAGATCCCCAAGGTGGTCTACTTGGACTAACTAGATTTCAGTCACACATGTATAACCTGCTAGATTTGTAAGTTCCTTGAGACCACTTACAAATGTCTGTCTTATTCAGTGCTGTGTCCTCAGTGTCTAGCTCAGTGTCTGGCACATAGCAGGTAACCAATGAAATACTGATGAATAAATGAAGGAATCCTTTCTAGATCAACTTCTAATAAGTTTGCTGGCCAAACATCACAGTAAATATTTTAGGCATCTCCCAAAGAAAGACCAGTGGTGAGGATGATGACGAGGAATAACTTCTACTCTCTTCTGGATCTCAGCAGTCATGGGTTTAGATCATGTGGTCATTCATTCACGTAACAAGCATTTATTGAAACAGGTACCATGCTAAGTACGGGGAATACAAAGGTGAATAAACTGTAGTCCCAGTTGTCAAGGAGTTCAATCTGTCTACAGAATAGACAATAAAATAATTGCAGTGCTATCTAATAAGTGCTTGAGGGGATAGGCACTGGGGGCCGTGGGAGCACAAAGGAGGGACATCTAGTTTAGGCTGAGAGGTTAGGAAAGGCTTCCCAGGAGAGATGAGAATTAACTGTATTTTCGTAGGGCAAGTGGAAGTTAACGAAGATGAAAAAGAGAAAGGCATCCCAGGCATGTTTTAGGCATTTAGCATGATGTTTCCAAGGCACTACAGGTAGTTGATACAGTTATTATTGACATTTTGGCCTGGATAATTCACTGTTGTGGGAGGCTGTCCTGTGCACTGTAGGATGTTTGGCAGCAGTAGCTCTAGATCCTATCCACTATTCCAGTAGCGCCTCACGTCCCTGAGCTGCGACAACCAAAAATGTCACCAGTTATTGCCAGATGTTCCCCCGGGAGCAAAATCACCCCTAGTTGAGAAACAGTTAGAGCCAAAGGTATGTGTGAGGAAGTGATGGGAAACAAGATTGGAAAGCCAGGCAGAGGTCCAGGTCATGAAAGCTATGTGCACTGTGATAAGAAGTTTGGACTTTATCCTGAAGATCACAAGAAGCCCTTGAAGTATTTCAAGCTAGAAGATAATATGCTCAGATGTGTGTTAAGACTATCACTGTGGCAGCAGTGTAGAGTGTAAATTTGAAGGGGATGTGTAGAAAGACTGGAAGCAGGGTGATGAGTCAGGAGACTCTTGCAATCATCCAGAAGGGAAGTGATGAGAGTCAGTGTTAAGGCAATGGCAGTAAGAATGGAGTAAAGAGGGAAGATTTGACAGATATTAAGAAAAGTCAAATGTAAAATAGCTAGCTAGTGGGAAGCAGCCGCACAGCACAGGGAGATCAGCTCGGTGCTTTGTGACCACCTAGAGGGGTGGGATAGGGAGGGTGGGAGGGAGACGCAAGAGGGAGGGGATATGGGGATACACGTATACGTATAGCTGATTCACTTTGTTATACAGCAGAAACTAACACACCATTGTAAAGCAATTATACTCCAATAAAGATGTATAAAAAATTTAAAAATGGTACTGATGAACCTAATGGCAGGGCAGGAATAAAGACGCAGACGTAGAGAATGGACTTGAGGACACAGGGAGGGGGAAGGGTAAGCTGGGACAAAGTGAGAGAGTGGCATGGACATATCTACACTACCAAACGTAAAATGGATGGCTAGTGGGAAGCAGCCGCATAGCACAAGGAGATCAGCTCGGTGCTTTGTGACCGCCTGGAGGGGTGGGATAGGGAGGGTGGGAG
>NW_021703779.1:112174868-112209035 GCF_005190385.1 Monodon monoceros
GGGAGACGCAAGAGGGAGGGGATATGGGGATACATGTATACCTATAGCTGATTCACTTTGTTATAAAGCAGAAATTAACACACCATTGTAAAGCAATTATACTCCAATAAAGATGTTTTTTTAAAAAAAAGAAAAGTAAAATTCTGAGGATTTAGTGATTTAGGGATGTTGGGGGGGATGAAGAAAAAGATGTGACTCCCAAGTTTCTAGTTTCAGTAATTGGATAAATTATGGGGCCATTCACAGATAAAGGAAACATAAGAAGAAAATCAGTTTGAGGAGGCCCATACATTTTATTACTGACATGTCGAGTTTGAGCTACTATAGGACATTCAAGTGAAAATGTTCAGAAGGGGATTTGCCATACTGGTGAGCATTAAGCAGAGAGTTATGGGAGCTACTGGGGTAGACGGGTCCTGAAAAGGAGCTAAGTGACAGCCTGTCATATACTACTACATTTGCTACTACACAGCTCAGAGCCTTCTCTTGCCTTCATTTATTTAATAAACATTTACTAGGTGCCAGACCCTAGGCTGGGTGCAAGGGATATAAAGAAAAGTAAGACAGAGCTCCTGCCTTCAAGGTTCTCACTGTCCATAGAGAGAGGGAGACAGATAGGTAAATGTGCAATAATAATGCGGTTTGATAAGTGTTATGATACATAACTGCAGAGTGCTATAAGAGCAGGAGAGGAAGAGCATCTAATGGAGTGAGTGTAAGGCGGAAAGGCAGAGAAAGCTTACTGGGAGGGGCAATATGGTGGAGAGGGGAAGAACCGCACAGCCCATGAGAATGCACCTTGCAGGCCTCCAGCTAAGCAGCATTTCTCAGCCCCAGCACTACTGATATTTTAGACCAGATCATTCTTTGTTGTAGGGGCCGTGCTGTGCAGTGTAGGATGTTAAGCAGCATCCCCGGCCTCCACCCGCTAGATGTCAGGAGCTCCCTCCTCCAACTTGTGACAATCAAAAATGTCCCCAGATGTTGCCAAATGTCCCCTGGGGGGACAAAATTCGCCCAGGTGATACTGAACTGCAAGGAGCATAATTTGATCAAGGGCCTGAGGTGCCATGTCCTGAAATCCATCCCTGAATGTGCACAAGGCTGCACTTCCCGCGGGCTGCCTTTAGTGAAGGGACGAAGCACATCAGGGACCCTAAGGTACTCCTGTTGCGGGGAGAGGTAGGAATCCACTGACACCAGACTTTGGCTCAAGGACTCGGCGAAGGCCTCTCTTAACCTTTCTTCGACTACCTGGCAATCTAGGATGTTCCTACCAGACCTTTTTCCCCCTCTCCTTTCACCAGGGCTCAGATTTACACCTCAGTCTGATGGCTCTCAGCCTTCTCCAGCAACCTCGCCAGTTTCTCTCATACTGGGTGTCTCCCCTAATGAAATCCTTGCATGTTTAATCCCATATTGGCTTCTGCTTCTCAGAGGACCCAGACTAACATAGGCAGCCAGACGCTGGAATCAGAAATATCTGGGTTCAACTCCTGGTTCCTCTTACTAGCTGTGTGGCCTTGAGCAAGTTACCATACTTCTCTGAACCTCGTTCGCCTGTATGTAAAATGGAGGTAACAGTGTCTACCTCAGAAGGTTTCTATGAGAATGAAATGAACCACTGCATCTAAAATATTTAGCACAGTGCTAGATACCAAGTAAGAGCTCATTAAGTGCTGACTCTTAGTAAAGGATGGATATGTGGAGAGAGGGCATTCTGAGCAGACTGGACAGCATGATACACTGACTGGGTGGTGAGAAATGCCATAGAAAGGTGGGGAGGGATGTGAAATGGCATAAGCATTTCAGTACCTCGGAAACACAACGTGCAAGCAGGAAGCTATGAGAGATGATGTGAGAGGTAGGCAGGTCTAAAGCAGAACAATTCCAATCCTTTCAACCTTTTTAATTCAAGTTATATTCTTCAATCCTGTTATCAGCTCCTCTGAGCCTTCTTCAAGTTCACTACATCTGCCTTTATCTAAAAACCTAAACCTTCACACAAACTCCATCCAAATTCTCTCATTCAAAGTGTCTGACTAGTTGGGAGAGAGACTAAAGGGTTTGTTGCTTCACAGTTCCTCCCCTCAGGATTGCAATTTATGTGGCCCTGAATGGGGATTACTCGGAGGGAAAAAGATCTAATCGCTACTTGGCCCTTGCCCTGAAAACTCTTTCATTCGATCCAAAAACATTAACAGGGACCATTTTTCCCCTGAGGAGAGTTAATCATTACCCCAACCTCCTCTTCTCTACCCTCCCCTCTCCCTACCACACACACATACACAAGAATAATCCAGACATATCCATGAGCATGAGAATTTTAAAATCTGCAATAATGTAACCAACGTGTGGATGTTCTGCCAGCTAGACTTGAATTCAAGTCCCAACCCCAAGGATGAACAGTTACACAGTCTTCAGCAAGTCAGCCTCTGAGCCTCAATGTCCTTTTCTATATCATGGGGTTAATAAATGATACCCTGGATGAAAAGCATTTTGAAAACTACAAGGCGCAAGACAGGTTACTACTATTCAACCTGTGTCAAGTTAGGGGTCTAAAACTACCTCTCTGATGCCCTTCAGAATGTTCTGTGCTTTCCTTAACGTCCTTACCCAAGCAACAGATATGAAGAAATCCAATTGGTTTTCTAAGTAAGCAGAGAAACAGCTGCCCAAAGCTTCTCTGAGGCAGAAAAGTGTAAGCAAAAAATAGGACTGGTGATGCTAAGCTCTGGACTGGGCTTCATTCATTCAGCTTTGCCAAACTGAAATTTCTCTCCCTATTCCCTATACCCACTCCTGAGACTTCGCTAATCCATTCTTATTTCCTCTACCTTACTTGGTTTAGGAGTTCATCCCTTCATACCTAAAATCACTCTATATTTTTGTCTACCTGTTTACTGTCTGTCACCCTCTACTATGAATATAAGTTCCATGAGAGAAGTTTTGTGTTTTTTTGCTGTTGAATTCATTGATATTTCTCCGGGACCATGCACAGTGTCTGGCACATAGTAGGTGCTTAATTAGTCTCTGAATGAATGGATGGATGAATAAATAAATGAAACGCTGGACCTCTGCAATGGCATCGTGGCTGGGCTTCCATCCTCCAGTCTCTCCAATCCTGTATGCACCTCCATATTAGGCTTTACCTGGGTGGTAGTAAGAGCAAGAGGATGTAGACTTTGAAGAAGTGGTGAAGGAGCACGAGCTCCACCCTCAGGAGTGGAAGAGTAATAGTAAGAGAGCTTTAAAACTTCTAGAACCATCAAAAAAGTGTATTTGGAATTATAAGCATGGGTAGACTTGCCCAAAGCGTCTTCTGTGGAAGACTAATCTTATCAGGGCTTCTCAACAAAAGGTTCCACGATCAAGTAAGTTTGAGAAACACAGCCTCATTAATTCTACGCTCAGTGCACCCACAGATTCACAGGTTATATAAGCATATATAAGCATATTAAAGGCTTTCAAATGTCAGACAGTAAAGAAACTGTCATAAAACCCTTTTATCATATAATATCTGCGGAAAATATTTTAGAAAAAACTGGTCTAGGAAATAACCATGATAAGAAAGTTATCAGATTTCTAGAAGCCTTAAATCCCTTCCCAGATTTTTTTTTTAATCTGCTGTTTCCATTTAGTTATCACCAGCAAAATGGAGCTTTAAAAGGAAAGGAGGCTGAGTGTCCAATAGGAGCTACCAAACTTACAGTGCGATAAAGGGCTGGAGAGACGAGACAAGGCAGAGAGGAAGTCAAGTAGAAAAATCAACCAGTGGGATCTGTGGAAAAAGGCAAAAAGCAAGCTTCTTGTGAATCACTCTCTCAACGACTATAATCAATCTTTCTCTCCCCACACTCTACTGAAACTGCACTCCCCAATGGACTGACGCCTCGTTGCACAACTCAGTGGGTACTTTTCTGTCATTAGCTCTCAGATGTAACTGACACAGTTGACCCGCCCTCGCTCTTGAAGCGTTCTGTTCGCTCGCCTTCTAGAAAACCAGGTTCTCCGGCTTTTCGTCCTACTTCTTTGGCTCCCCCAGCTCAGTCTCCTCACACCTGTCAATCCTTAAATAGTGGTGTACCTTGAGGCTGTGTCTTCTTCTAGGCCCTTTTCTCGTCTCACCTGACACATTATCCTGAGCACGCACCTACTCCCATGGCTTCATATACCAACTATAGGCTGATAACTCCCCAAATCTGTATTTCTCGTGTGGTCTGTCCCCTTGGTTTTTGGACCTTAATATCCAACTTCCTACTCAGCATTTAAACTTGAACTTATACTCAGCATGCCCAAATCTGAATTCATCCTCTTTCTATGATCTCAGAAAACAGCATCACCATCAACCCAGCTGCCCAAGTGAAAATCCCCGGAGTCAACCTCGACTCTCTCTCTCCCTCTCTACGTTCAGTCAATCAACAAGTTCTGTCGACTAATTCTCGTAAATATTTCTGAAATCTATCCACTTCTCTTCATCTTCATTGCTACTGCCATTCTTATTTCAGGGCCCCAAGTTCAGACCAACTCCTTAGAGAACTCACTGCCTCTGACCTTACCACTACTCCCTCCACCCTGCACCCAATCCATTTGGTCACATCGCAACAAGAATGCAGTTGGTCTTTTCCAACACAGGCAGGTCTGATCTTACCACCTCTGTTTAAAACACTTCAAAATGACCTCAACAAAAAATTTAAACTCTTTTTTTCGGCTGTGCTGGGTCTTTGTTGCTGCACGCGGGCTTTCTCTAGTTGCAGCGAGCAGGGGCTGCTCTTTGGTTGTGGTGCGCAGGTTTCTCATTGCGGTGGCTTCTCTTGTTGCGGAGCATGGACTCTGGGCGCGTGGGCTTCAGTAGTTGCAGCATGCGGGCTCAGTAGCTGTGGCTCGCGGGCTCTGGAGTGCAGGCTCAGTAGCTGTGGTGCACGGGCTTAGTTTCTCCATGGCATGTGGGGTCTTCCCGGACCAGGGCTCGAACCTGTGTCCCCTGCATTGGAAGGCGGATTCTTAACCAGGGAGGTCCCCAAAATTTAAACTCTTCAACGTGATTTCCAAAGCCCTTCATGATCAGCTCTTGTTTTCACAGTAAAGTGTAATGGTAAGACTGGGGAGCAAGGCTGGCTGGGTTCAAATCCCAGCTTTACCATATTTAGTAGCTGCGTAACTTTGAGCAAGTTAACTTCCCTATGTCTTAGGTTTCTCATCTGTAAAATGAGGTAATTACAGTACCTACATTTTAGGGTTGTTTTTAATATTTTGTTAATATATGCATAGTATTCAAACAGTGCTCTACAAATGTTAGCTTTTCGTAGTAATACTATCTCTTCAACCTTATCTCTTGCCACTTATTCCCCTCTCTCTCTCTATCCTCTAGCCATATCATATGTCTTTTGGTTTCTACAGCATATCACATTCTCTTTTCTTAAGTGCACAATTCAATGGCTTCTAGTATATTCACAGAACTGTGTATCCATCATCGTACTCAGCTTTAGAATATTTTCATCACCCCCAAAAGAAGTCCCACACCCCTTAACCATCACCCCCCCAACCCCCTCCCCATCTGCCCTAGACAACCACTAATTAGTCTACTTTCTGTCTCCATGGATTTAGCTATTCTGGACTTTTCATATACGTGGAATCATGCAATATGTGGCCTTTTGTTTCTGACTTCTTTCACTTAGCATAATGTCTTCAACGTCCCTCCATGTGGTAGCATATATCAGTACTTCATTCCTTGTCATGGCCACACCATGCTCTCTTTCACTGACCTTTGTACATGGTATCCCCTCTGGTAGTAACACATAGCTCCTCTCCACCCCTGACTCACATGGCTAACTCCCACTTAAACTTCAGTTCTCAATTTAGATGGAATGATAAGATTTCCTCCTGGAAGCCTTTGATGACAGCCCTCTCCATATCCCCTCCTGCTCCAGCCTGAATTAAGTAAGTTTCCTAGGTGCTCCCCCAATATCCTGTACATCCCCCCTTGCTTGTTTTTTTGTCTGTCTTTCTCTCAGATTACCAGCTGAACAATAACTGGGGCTGTGTGTTTATTGCTCGTACCCAGCACCAGCAGAGTGTGTGGCACACAGTAGGCACTGAATTACTCTGTTGAATTAACGAAATGGGAATATGAGAGGTTGGCCCAGAACAGAAAAGTGGAGGCTCTACTGGTAGCAGAACAATAGGTTTTCTGCTGTGGTACCAGACTAAACTTTCTAAAACTCTGCTTTTTTCAAACCTAATGTCCTCAAGCAAGATGCTGGGCTTCGGTTTTTCCTCTACAAAATGAAGGGTTCACCTGAATAAATAATGTCATTAAAATAATGTCTTACACTGGAATGGTTAAGGAATGCAGCCTCCATCAACTAGAAGCTTCTGAATCCTCTTTTAATCAGCTCTATCTTGACACCTGATTGAATTATTAGCAGTAAGTGCCTCTGTATTTATCAGCAATTAATTTCCCTCCACTGGCCTGGCTTTGTAAGATGGAATGGAAAGTAGGAGGTACCATTCCCTCTCAGAGAAGCATTTCCCAGCTCCATCAACCAGGCCCGACCTATTCTGAGTGGGCTTGCTGTTAATGAACATCACTGTGGCTCCTTCTAGGTCTGGACTGCTTTCCATAAGAGCAACTAGAGCTAAAGATCTAGAGCTAAAGATCTAGCAACAAAAAAAATTTAGAATCACAACACACTCTCTATACACACCACTCTAAGGCTTCAGTATAACAACTCCCATTTATCAAACACTCTATTGACCCTTTATAATATAATGTTCATAACAATCCCATGGAAAAAGTATTATTATTATTATTATCCTCATTTTACAAATGAGGAAACCGAGCCACAGAGAGGTTGAGCAACCTCCCAGTCACACAGCCAGTAAATGGTAGAGCCAAGGTTTAAAACCAGGCCTTTCTGAATGCAGAGGCATGGCTTATGATGGTACAGTACACATGCCTCCCATTATTTAGTAATTATTCATTTACATATCTTCCTCTCCCACTGTGCTATGAGCTCCCTCTCGGTTTGTGCCACCAGCACCTGGCCTAGTGCTTGGCACATTGGTTCATTCATTCCTTCAAAAGAGATCCATTGAGTGTGTACTATATACGAAACACTGGTTATAGGACTGGACCATACAGCAGTGAACAAGGCAGTAAGATCCCTGGCCTAGTAGAGCTTACATTCAGGTGAAGGAGACAGGCAAGTAAAAAAACAAGATTTTCTATGAAGAAAACAAAGCAAGAAAATGGAATTAAGAGTAGCTTGGGCATGGGGGTGGGCAGTGCTTTCTGAGACTAAAGTGGTCAGGGAAGGCTTCTTTAAGTAGGTGATGATTCATGTGAGCTGGGACTTAAATGATGAGAAAGAACCAACCATGATAAGAGAAGCATGTTCCAGAGCAAGCATGTTCCAGGCAGAGGAACCAGAACGTATAGAGGCCACGAGCTGAGAAAGCGTTCGGCACATTGAAGGAGAGAAAAGAGGGCTAGTGTGGGTGGGGCACAGGGACCAAAGGGGTGAGTGATAGATGTCAGACCTTACAGGACTGTCTAGGTATTGGGCACCTCCGTTTGTACCTACAGTTAGGATTGGGACTGCTGCCCCCTACTGATTCATAACAAGAGCCTGGCTGGAAGAAACAAGTTTATGAACGGGGATATTCAGAGGCAAGATTCCTGGGCCCTGGGAAGGAAAGCATGGGCCTTCCCTGCACCTGCTTCCTCTGTTCCCGGGGAGTGCCTTTCTGTGTAGCCTACTCCCATTTTTTTACCCTCCTTCCACCTCCTCCTCCACACGCATCCCTAAAACAATTTAAGCATGCAAGCCATACCCTTCAACTCCTCCTGATGCCATGAGACAGCCAATCTGTGCCTTGAGCCCCTAATGCTAAAACCCTGGAGTCAGATAAGAGGGAGTGGTGGCGACAGTGGCAGCAGCCACGTCGCAGCTTGAGCTCAAAGCTTCAGGGCTTCTTCTGCCTGACCCCTGGAGAGATTCAGACAGTTTTAGCTTGGCTAAAACAGCAGTCTGGAGGGCTGAGCTTCCTAACTACTATGGTGAGCAGGAAGGAAAGCAAGACTCAGAAAAAGCAAACACCGGGGACAAGAATTACCAGCACAGCCTCTGCACAAACAGATATGCGCAGGTTTCAGAGCAAAGAGGGATACATTTTCCTCTCTTGAAAGCCAGGTCCGACACTTCTTACTCCCTACTGCCCCACTGTGGAGAAACGCTTTTGGGAAAGCGTTAAGTGCAGGGATTATTGTGGGAAAAACATTCATTGCCATATTCTTTCTGGCTTTGGGCTTCTAGCAGTCCCCATTTTCCATTTCCTCCCACACCTATCTAGCTCAGAGAAAGGGGTTTTTGACAGATGTACAACGGCATCGTCTTCACCTCTCACTGTTAAAATTTAAGGCCAATAAACTAAACTAAACATTGAGCTTAACATTTTAGAAAAAGAGCAAAATATTGCCTGAGAAAATAGGAGGAAGGAAATAATAAAGATAAAAGCAAAAAAAAATATTAGAGGATGTAAAAACAGTGGAATTAATACATAAATTCAAGAGCTAGTTGCTTGAAAGGACTAATAAAGTAGATGAACCTCTGGCAAACCTATGTAAGAGAAACATACACACAAAACTAGAAATAAGAAAGGGAATGTAACAACCAGTATAAATAATATTTTTTAATTGTAAGGAAATGCTACGCACAATTGTATGCTAATAAATTTTTACAATATAATGCAATGGATGTTTTTTCTACAAAAATATAAAATATTAAAATTCATACTACAACTAGTAGAAAATTTGAATAAATTGAGAAACTGTCACCACACAAAATTCTTAAATCTAATAATATTTTCAAATCTCCAAGGAAGAAAACATAGAAAAAGTTAGGATACACCTAACTTTTTATTCCATGAAACAAATCTGGTCCTGATCCCAAAACCTGACAAAGATAAAATAAAACACAAAAATCAGAGACCACTATAAACTCTGAATACAGGGGAAAAAAAGCCTTAAGATGCTAGCAGTCACGATTTAGCAAAGCTTGAAAGGAGCAAAACATTACTATCACAAAGGACTGATTCTAGGAAAGCAATGGTTCAGACTAAAGCAGTCTATTAGTATAAGACTATAGGTAAAATCAGCGCTTGCCAACTTTTTCAGAGCATAGATAGAAAATAAAAATATTTGTATGGGCCATTGGTGTATGCAGATGAGGCTGCTCCTAGCTAGAGGAGGGGAGAAGGGGTTTCTGGCTGTCTCAAGCCCACTGGCCACCCTGAGAGTCAAGGGGACGGATATATTGGTACATCCATAACCAAGGGTGCTAGTCACAGTATTTATCAAGTGGTAAGGTACACAAAACAACCAATGAGAATGTACGTGGATTCTGGGAAGTAGCATTAGATCAGGGTCCTTGTGGCCTCATACAGCAGGTGTTACCCCTTTAGTTGGTAGATTCTTGGGAGGTCTGGGCGGGGGGAGTCCCAGGAAATAGTTGGGTCAGTGAGGGAGCACTCAGGGCGCTTAGGGCAACAGTGATTTGCTACGGAAGTATTTCAAGTTTTTAAAGGATCTAATTGTTTTAGTGTGGACCAGCTGAATATATAAGCTCTGCCTGCAACCCAGACCCAATCCGTCATGTGCATCATTTGGGAAGATCTGGGTTAACCTGCATTCTTAGTCTGTTTTAGGACTTACCACCCTGTACTGTAATGGTTGGCATCTTGTCCTTCTGACTAGTCTGTGACACTATTCATCTTTGTCTCTCTTAGCACCCTTGTATAGTGCCTGACACAGAGCAGAAGCTTAATAAATGTTTGCCAGATGGATCAAGGTTTAGTTCTAAGAGATAATCAATAGAGCAAATAATAACATTTAATATGCATTCCTTAAAATTAGGAATGGAATGATAAATATGCTAAGGGTATATTTGAAAATAATGAGGATAACATGACAAAGAACATCTATTTTAAACATGAAGCAAAATAATATTTACTGAAGATCATTATCAGTATCTTTTTTAAAAAAACAAGAAAAATAAAAATATCTTCTAGCATTTTTAATATTGTTTTAGAACTTCTGATCAATTCAATAAGATATAAAAGAGAAATAAGGTATAAGCATTAAATAAATTATGATGGAAAATACAAAATATAAAGAACTGAAAAATAAACAAGACAATTTATATAACCTATATAAATAAAACTATAAGATATAACAAAAAGCCCCCACCTCAACCAACCATATATATATTTTTAGTATGAATGAATGATACTATTGTGTTATTTTCTAAAATTGTTGTCAAGTTAATGTCTGCAGGGAAAGGCCACACTACTGTGGGCAAAGTATGAATGGAGTCTCCCTGGAAAACAGTGGTTATTCCAGATTATCAATCATCTGAGCAAAAAGACAAGAACGTGAAACTAAGAAGGCACCACCTATTTATTTAGGTGGGCAAGGAAATGAACTGCTTGTCTTTCTCCAAGTCTAGTGCTCTTAGACTCAGACGTTCTCTCCTTATGCTCCTGGGTGGTGGGTTGCTAAGATGATACCAACTCTGTGGAAATAGTTGTGGATCAAGGATAAGACGGGGTTCTGAAAAGCCAGCCTTATGTTGTAAAATACAATGATCTGGTTTCATATTATTCTCTGTGTTTATTTATCTATTTTTATTCCCTAGGTTTTAGAACAATCTTGTTAAATGTTCCAGCCTTACCTCAACTATGCTAGACGGTACTTAGGAAAATTTAATGTATCTACATTTAGACCAAAGTGCTGAGCGGGGAGCAGAACCTCTTCTTTCATAGGAAGGCAGTCATGGGGTTGTGGGTAGTTATGTGGGTAACTGAGTGCTTGAGCTAGGCACTGCTTTACATAATCTCATTTTATTTATTTATTTATTTTGGCCTCGGGATCTTAGTTCCCCAACTAGGAATTAAACCCGGGCCTTTGGCAGTGAAAGTGGGGAGTCCTAACCACTGGACCACCAGGGAATTCCCACATAATCTCATTTAAACCTCTCAACAAACCAGTGAGGTAGGTACTTTTTGAACCTCAATTTACAGATGAGAAAACTGAAGCTCAGAAAAGTGTAGTGACGTAACTAAAATTATACAGCAAGGGAAATGGCAGAGGTAAAAGAAACACAGCTCTGTCCAACTTCAAATGCCATGTTTTCCACTGCTACCTACTTCAAAGGACCCCCTAGGGAAAGACAATTTGTGAAGGACAAGAGTTAAGGGTTCTAGGCTTAATTGAATTAACAAAGGTAGACGTTTTCTTTTATGAGATAAAAAAGATGAATTAAATAAATATACACATGCTATGTTCATAGATGGAAGCCCTAAATATTGTAAGGATATAAATTCTCCTTGCATCAGTTTATTTAAAAAAATTTTTATTAGGGTAAATTTCAAACATACACAAAAGTGGAAGGAGTAGTGTAATAAATCCCCATGAATCCATCAATTTGCTTCAAGAATTATCAACACATGGCCAATCTCATCACATCTATATCATTCTCTTGTACTCTCTCCATTTTTTTTAATACAGTAGGTCCTTGTTGGTTGTTTATTTTATTTTATTTTTTTATCAATTGCATTTTTAAATTATTTATTTATTTATGGCTGCATAGGGTCTTTGTTGCTGTGCGCGGGCTTTCTCTAGTTGCAGCAAGCTGGGGCTACTCTTCGTTTCGGTGGGCGGGCTTCTCTTGTTGCAGAGCACAGACTCTAGGTGCGTGGGCTTCAGTAGTTGTGGCACGTGGGCTCAGTAGTTGTGGCTCTTGGGCTCTAGAGCGCAGGCTCAGTAGTTGTGGTACACGGGCTTAGTTGTTCTGCGACATGTGGGATCTTCCCAGACCAGGGCTCAAACCCGTGTCCCCTGCATTGGCAGGCGGATTCTTAACCACTGCACCACCAGGGAAATCCCCAGTTGTTTATTTTAGATATAGCGTTTTGTACAATCCCAATCTCCCTAACTGTCCCTCCCCATCAGGTAACCATAAATTCATTCTCCAAGTCTGTGAGTCCGCTTTTGTTTTGTAAATAAGTTCATTTGTATCATTTTTTTAAGATTCTGCATATAAGTGATATCATATGATATTTCTCTTTCTCTGTCTGACTTAACTTCATTCAGTATGACAATCTCTAGGTCCATCCATGTTGCTGCAAATGACATTATTTCATTCTTTTTAATGGCTGAGTAATATTCCATTGTATATATGCACCACATCTTCTTTATCCATTCCTCTGTTGATGGACATTTAGGTTGCTTCCATGTCTTGGCTATTGCAAACAGTGGTGCAATGAACATTGGGGTGCATGTATCTTTTCAAATTACGGTTTTCTCCAGATATATGCCCAGTAGTGGGATTGCAGCATCATATGGTAGCTCTATTTTTAGTTTTTTAAGGAACCTCCATACTGTTCTCCACAGTGGCTGCACTGATTTACATTCCCACCAACAGTGTAGTAGGGTTCCCTTTTCTCCATACCCTCTCCAGCATTTATTGTTTGTGGATTTTTTGATGATGGCCATTCTGACTGGTGTGAGGTGATATCTCATTGTAGTTTTGATTTGCATTTCTCTAATAATTAGCGATGTTGAACGTCTTTTCACGTGCCTCTTGGCCATCTGTATGTCTTCTATGGAAAAATGTCCCCTTAGGTCTTCTGTCCATTTTTTGATTGGGTTGTTTGTTTTGATGATATCAAGCCACATGAGATGTTTGTAAATTTTGGAGACTAATCCCTTGTCGGTCACATCATTTGCAAATATTTTCTCCCATTCTGTGGGTTGTCTTTTCGTTTTGTTTATGGTTTTCTTTGCTGTATGGAAATAAAAACAAAAATAAACAAACAGGACCTAATTAAGCTCAAAGATTTTGCACAGCAAAGGAAACCATAAACAAAACGAAAAGTTTATTTGTTAAGCACCACATTCTAGAGTAAAATTAACTCCAGAGGTGCACAGAATCTAGATTGCTTATGAAAGGAGAATCTTTGGATATTTTTATTAATATATTTTACTTGATGCCCTTAAGAAAGATACCTCAAAGTCCACTAAGGGTGTCTTCTTCAGCCCTGTCCAATGTATAGAGTTCTATAGCTATGTTTCTCCCCTGGTAACTTCATGCCAGAGATCCTCAGAACACAGGAAGACCCTTGTACTTGGCTGTTAAGGCCCTCATCCACATTCAGCTCCCTCATCTCTAAGACCCTTGTCTGTTTTGATTCTGCTTTCTCCATCTTTTCTCAAGACTTTTCTCCTCAAGACTGATTTCCCCCTTTTATAATCACTTCTAACATTCCCATTTTTTTCTGCTTTATAAGCCTGTTGCTTTTATACTGATGGATAGAAGCACATTAAATCATCCAAGACAGCCATTTCCCCTGCACACTCTGAGCTGCTTTGAGGATGGAAGGGGTACACAAATAAAACGCTTAGAGCACTAAAAGCATGGGCCAGCCCAGTGATCATGGATTTAACCCTGGAATTAGCTCAGGAATATAGAGATCCAACTGTTCTCCACTGTGCAGCCTGAAGACAAAAAAATGCAAAAGTAGCCTTCATTCAAAGAGGACCCACAAGAGGCCCAAAGCATCCTGTATCACAAAATAAATCCTCATACACTAAACACAGAATAATAACTAAAGAAAAAATTGGGCTTGGGATGACGTCAAAATCCTGCTCTGATTCCACATGGTCTGAGAAAGACCATGTAGTGTAGTGGTTGAGAGCATAGACTCAAGACCAGACTGCTGAGACTAGAATCCCAGCTCTGCCCCTTACTACCTGGGTAACCTTGGATAAGTTCCTTTGCCTGTCTGTTCCTTAGTTTCCTTATTTGTAAAATAGGGTAATAATAATAATTACCTCAGAGAATTGCTATGAGGAATAAATGAGATATATATAAGGTAGCTGTTAATAAACTCTGCCTCCTCTGCAAGAACCTCAAGATTACTTCTTTCATGTTCTTCTGCACTGATCCAATTGCTTATCCTTTTGTAACAGGAAGTTTTACTGTTGATTCCTGCCCCTCTTCTTCTTTGACTTCTCTTATTGCCTCTTCAAACATCCCTCCCTGCCGAATGCCCTTTTGCAAGCTGCTGTTAAAGCCCCAGAGTGTCAAGGGTCAGTACTCTTCTCAATCCCCAGACTCAAGATTGCTTTCTCTTCCAGGGGTTCTAGCCCAATTAATGAAAAATAGCCAAATACAGGGCACAGGGCTTGTCCTGTGGAGAGTCACAGATGTAAAATAACAGCTGTTCTACCACAACTGCTGTTTCTGAGAAATCCAAACTGCTCAGATTAGACACATGCCAAAAGAAAGTTTTTCACCACTGAGCATGCCCTAATTAATTTCTAGGCTGAGTCTAACCTCATCAGTGACCTGGAGATTTCTACAAACCTTCATTTACCTTACTTTGGACTTCCTTGCCATCTTCCCTCAACATTCCCGTGTCCCCATGCCAGCTACCACTACATACTGATGCCATCTAATATTTGCCTTTGCATTTTGTCCTTTGTTTTCAACTCCCTCCAAGTCCCTAAGCAGATTAAAATAGCCAATCAAGAATATCAGACAAGGACTTCCCTGGTGGCACAGTGGTTGGGAGTCCGCCTGCCAGTGCAGGGGACACGGGTTTGAGGCCTGGTCAGGGAACTAAAATCCCACATGCCGTGGGGCAACTAAGCCCGCGTGCCACAAATTCTGAGCCTGTGCTCTAGAGCCTGCGAACCACAACTACTGAGCCCACGTGCCTAGAGCCCGTGCTCCACACTGGAAGAGTAACCCCCACTCTCTGCAACTAGAGAAAGCCCACGTGCAGCAATGAACACCCAACGCAGCCAAAAATAATAAATAAAATAAATTTATTAGGAAAAAAAAGAATATCAGACTAAAGAACCAAATCAAATATTAAAAAACAGTTAGGGGAAATATACCAAGAAGTTCAAGCTAAACAATTCCATAAGCCCAATGCAACATTCACAGTAGTGTCTGGGTCACTGAGCATGAGATCACAAAACTCATCTAAAGCCAAACAAGAAACCCATTCCTCTCAGAATAAAGATTCATGGGTACAGCTGCAATCCAGGTGCAGGGGTAGCATATTTTGATGATGGTTCTATGTTCATATTACATTCTGGATATCACCCAATATCATTGCAAGTCATTCCCAGCCATCCTTGGCAAAACCTCAGAATCAGTTCCAAATAAAACAAGCAGAAAGCACACTAAATTATGGACATTCCAGCATTTCTCAGTAAAATCTACTGTAGCCTGGGAGCAAGTATTTCAATTGTTACCACTGATCATTAAACACTCTATGATTAGACTGTGAGCTCCATGAGGGCAGGGATTTGGGTCTGTTTATCCACTATTGTGTTCCCAGAATGTAGCACACATAAGAGGCATTCAACAAATTTTTTTTTAATGGATAAATAACTATATTCTCAATTTTACATTATGGTGTGCCACACCCTCCCCTGCCATTAATCTCCCTAGAAATTAGGATAAAGTACTTATTACTTATTCAAAACTTTTAAATCCCAAAATTTAAACCAAGTTAATTGATACTGACTTATCCCCACAAAGAGTAAAATCACCATTTGAACAAATCCCCAGACCAAGGAAGAATTCAGTTAGTTGTATACTAACACAGCTAAAATTATATTTCCCATTATAATAGATCTTTCCTCAATGATAATGTATCAAATTTGATAAATTCCTAATCTAAATCCCAAAATGTTTGCTATGACACTCAACAAAATGATCCTAACCTTCATTTGGAAAAAATAAACAAGTCAATAATATCAGAAGAATATTTTGCAAAGGAAGAAAATGGAGAAGGTACCAATTTTGCCAAATATTGGAACACATTATAAAACAATAATAATCAAAACAATATGGTACTGGGGCTTCCCTTGTGGCACAGTGGATAAGAATCTGCCTGCCAATGCAGGGGACACAGGTTTGATCCCTGGTCCAGGAAGATTCCACATGCTGCAGAGCAACTAAGCCTGTGCGTCACAACTACTGAGCCTGCGCTCTAGAGCCCGTGAGTCACAACTACTGAAGCCCGCGTGCCTAGAGCCCATGCTCCACAACAAGAGGAGCCACCGCAACAAGAAGCCCAAGCACCACAACAAAGAGCAGCCCCCGCTTGCCGCAGCTAGAGAAAGCCCACACGCAACGGCGAAGACCCAACACAGCCAAAAATAAATAAATAAATAAATAAATAAATAAATAATTTAAAAACGACAACAACAATATGGTACCAATGTAAAACAGAAAAATAAAGAGAAGTAGTAGAAAAGGAAAACCATCCAGAAATAAATCATTTATATATAAGAATTTACTATGCAAATGAGGTAAGCACCATCAAACATGGGGAAAGAAATATTTAGGTAATATTGCTAGGATAACTACAGCCACTTTGGGGGAAAAATTGGTTGAATTACATATTTTACATTATGCAACATAAATTCTGGATGGATAAAATATTGAAAATTGAGTTAATTAAAAACAAACTGGGACTAGAAAAGAACACATATATCTTCGGAAAGATATTTTTCAGGAAAAGAAATGTAAAAGGAAATGATAAACTTTTATGATTGTACTGTTTAAACAAGTAAACTTCTGAACAGTAAAATAAAAAATTCTTATGATAACCTGTAAAGATCTATATAATCTGGATTCCTAGTTTCTCTCTGACCTCATCTACTCATTCTCTCCAACCATGCTGGCTTCCTTGAACATACTATGCACGATCCTTCTCCTGGGCCTTTGCACTTGCTATTTTCCTCTGCCTGGAATGCTCTCCACTCATATACACACCTTCAAATGTCCCTTAACACCCTATATGCAATAGCAACACCTCCACCCAGCACTCCTTATCCTCACTACTGACCATTATTTTTCTTGAACTATATAGCATTTATCATCTCTAACATACCATAAATTTACTTGTTTATTTTATTTTATTTTTTTACTTGTTTATTTATTTCTTAATTGTTGACCCTACTAGAATTTAAGGACTGTGAAGGCAAGAAACTTGTTTTCTTCTTTGTTATACACCTGGGGCCTGAAACCAAACCTGGCATATAGTAGAGCTCAATAAATATTTGCTGAATGAATGAACAAAAAGACTAAAATAAGAGGAAAACTCTACCACACAGAAAATTCCACCAGACATGATGGGCAAAGGCTTAATGGCTCTTCTATATAAAGAATTTGTCTGAATTTGTGAAAATGACATTAAGACTAGGCTTATAGTAAGCAGTCAAGAAAAATGTGTTGAATGAATGAATGAATGAACAAATGAATGAGTATATAAATGAATAAGGGACATGAACAACCAATTCACATGAGAAAATAAAAATAGGAAGCAAACATGGAAAAATATTCAAATAAAAAGTCATTAGGACAATTAAATTAGCAATTAAAAATGCTTAATGAAGTTTCAGTTCAAATAGCAGCAATATAAATTGATAGACCTCTCTTTAAAAAATATGTCCGTATGCTTCCGCTTGTAACAGGATGCCCAATTCAAATTCACTTAAAGGGAATTTACTGAATCATATAACCAAGAGTTCAGGGCTAAGAAGGTGTTAAGACACAGTTTAACTATGGTTCTAGCTGTTTCTTTGTAATTCCTTCACATCTGCCTGCCTCGTTGTGTTGGCTTCATCCTCAGGCTGCTGTTCCTCACTGCTACAAAGTGTCTGCCAAAACAATGAGACTATGTGCTTCCTCTTGAATATCTTGGGAAAGAGAGTCTGCTGCGTTTTATAAGCATGGAAAGAAGTCCTGAGCTTCATACTGACTGGGCCACCACTGAACCAATTTCTGTGACCAGGGGAATACTATATGCTGAATAGTTTAGGCCTGGGTTATTTCAACCAAATACTATGGCAAAAAGAATGGATTACCCAAATTGGTTAAGAGTAATGAGGGTTCACAGTCGCAGGTGGCTGTAGAATCAATTCCACACATATCATGGTGATTACTAAGAAGAGAACCACAAGGTCCACTGCAGAAAGCAATTTGGAGATACCTATCAAGAACCTTTGGACTTCCCTGGTGGCACAGTACTTAAGAATCCGCCTGCCAATTCAGGGTACATGGGTTTGAGCCCTGGTCCGGGAAGAACCCACATGCCGCGGAGCAACTAAGCCCATGTGCCACACGTACTGAGCCTGCGCTCTAGAGCCCACAAAACACAACTACTGATGTCTGTGCTCTCTAGAGCCCACGAGCTGCAACTACTGAAGCCCATGCGCCTAGAGCCCATGCTCCGCAACAAGAGAAGCCACCACAATGAGAAGCCCACGCACTGCAACGAGGAGTAGCTCCCACTCGCCACAACCAGAGAAAAGCCCACGCACAGCAATGAAAACCCAACGCAGCCAAAACAAAAACAAAAACAAAATAAAATAAACAAACAAAAAAAAGAAACTTTAACCTAGTAATCACATTCCTGGGAATTTATCCCGAGCAACAAATTCAAATGAAGAAAAGCTATATGCATCAATATTTACTTTACCTCTGTATTATATGAATAATTGTATTAACCTATAGTAGCAAACACTGTAATAACTTAAATGCACAACTACTGAGAAAAATTTAAAGAAAGTATGCTATATAAATCAATATTCAGGGATTTCCCTGGCAGTCCAGTGGTTAAGACTTAACCTTCCAATGCAGGGGGTGCGGGTTCCATCCCTGGTTGGGGAGCTAAGATCCCCCATGCCTTGCCGCCAAAAGACAAAACCATAAAGCAGAAGCAATATTGTAACAAATTCAATAAAGACTTTAAAAATGGTCCACATCAAAAAAATCTTTTTAAAAAAATAACTATTCAATGGAATAGTATGTAACTATTAGAGGTAATAATTATAAAGATTATGTAATGACACAAAGATATATATATATATATATATATATATAAACATTCTTATGTAATATACATACATACCATAATATAAATAACTGAATATAAAATTCTGTGTATACTAATAGTGGAATGGGACATGAAAAGTTGAAAAGAGTCATATTTAGGTAGCAGAATTAGGGTGATTTTTTTTCCCTTCTAAAATTACCTTTAATTTTGTCAGGAAGTTTTTAAAACAGGAAATTTTAAAATCAAAAAGAGACAATCCAATAACAACTGAGATATTCCTGAGAAGCATGTGTCCTCGAACAATAAAATCAGATTCTAGGTTAAGCCAATGGCTCCATCAAGCCCTCGGCAAACTTGTCTTCAACTTGTCGGCCTGTCATCATCACCAAAGACTCACTTTCCTTTCTGGTTTCCTTTTCCATTTTTGCACCCGCTCCTCCACTGATCTCTATGTTTCCTGGAATCTTCAGTCATTGTCAAAAAGATCTTAGAAACTCATTTTCACTGAGGCTCCCTGGTGGGAGGGCTTACAGACTGGGGGTGGAAATGTTCAGTGCAAAGAAATCAAGAGATGAGAGCTGATGCTTCTGTTCAGTTCAGTTTTGGAGATAGACGAGAAGAGGTCTTCTAGTACCTGTCGTGTGTCTATTATCCAAATATTTATTTATTATCCAAATGTTGATTTAATTACTAAATTCAAGACACTGTGAGAGATATAAGTATGAATAAAAATTACAGAGTAAAAAAAGGGATAGGCCTGTACACAAATAACTATAATAAAATGATGAAAATAAGAAGTACATAAATGGGATTAAATGATATGCAAATTCAAGGCGGAAGATTATTTCTAGCTGAGGATATTAGGAGAGTCTTCATAGAGGAGGTGATGGAGTTTCTGGGGCCTGAAAGATAGGAGAGGTTGTAGTATGCATAGAAAGGGGAAGAAGATTCCAGGCCAGGGTAACTGAATAGGAAAACGCACTAAGATGTACATAATAATAGCAAGTACTAAATTTCAGCGAATCTAAACCACCAGTGACTATAAGACATATTATTATATGCAATACTAAGAAAAGATAAACACTGCCAATCAAACAAAAATTTGATGATTTCTTTTCATTTGGAATTTTTATTCTATATTTACTGAAAGAGCTCTTTTACATTTTAGACATAGACTAGGCAAAATAAAATAGTTATAATATTCCTAAATCTTCTTCGCAGTGAGTGAGGAAGGGGCCAGATGATGCAGGGATTTGTAGATCATATTAAGAATTTTGGGGGCTTCCCTGGTGGTCCAGTGGTAAAGCATCCGCCTTCCAATGCAGCGGATGCGGGTTTGATCTCTGGTCGGGGAACTAAGATCCCACATGCCGCCGGGCAACTAAGCCCGCACACCACAACTAGACAGAAGCCCGTGCACCACAACGAAGACCCCGTGTGTCACAAGTAAGACCTGACGCAGCCAAAAAATAAAGTAAATAAATAAAATAAATTAATTAATTTAAAAGAAGAATTTTGGCCTTTACAATGCAATTAATACTCAAAAATATTTTCAACAATAAAATACTGGTGGACAGCTCTGACCATGTTCTACTGGGATGACCATTTGCTTTCACACCTAAACTCTTCCCTCACAATTTCCATGGATTACCCCAAGAGAGTAATTCTTAAAGAGTAAGTTGTCCTTATTCTTCTGTAAATAATGGGCCAGAAGAGAGCAAAGGCAAAAAGAAATGGGGCCATATATACTATCAAACCATATTAATGAAGGATACTTAAAATAAACCACAAATAAACTACATTCTGTTTATGCCACAATGACTTAGGAAGAAAATGTGCACAGGTTCTGGCCTTGGTGATGATTAATAATGATCATTCATAAGAGATTTTGCAGTTGAATTGCAAAATAAAATCCCCAGCAATATAGGAAGATCAAGAAAAGCATTTTATCATCTAAATGGATATTCAGAAGGCCTAATATTGCTATAGGAAGGCAAGGAAATAGTTATTTGGATTTTACAAAATGCACATATATGATTGATACCTCAAAAATGCTTTCAAAGTTTATTATATGGTCCCTCCTCCAAAATATATGCAATATATAGTTATCACATATTGCTCAAATTAATGTACCTAACAGTTTTATTTTATGAAACCAGTCTTTCATTTGATCTTAATTTCTACATGAATGAAAGAGCAGTCCCATAAAATTGAAAATGTAATTTAGCAATTTAACAAGGACACAACAACCCTTGGAAAATGAACGGCTTTTAACTAAGTAGTATAACTTACCTACTTGGCATATTAAACAAATAATACACTAAATACCAGTTTTCCCTACTACTGAGTTTCACTTAAAAACTGGGAATTATGAATTTTGGAGATTAATGCAGCTCAATATCAAAAAAACAAACAACCCAATCCAAAAATGGGCAGAAGACCTAAATAGGCATTTCTCCAAAGAAGATATACAGATTGACAACAAACACATGAAAAGAATGCTCAACATCATTAATCATTAGAAAAATGCAAATCAAAACTACAATGAGATATCATCTCACACCGGTCAGAATGGCCATCATCAAAACATCTACAAACAATAAATGCTGGAGAGGGTGTGGAGAAAAGGGAACCCTCTTGCACTGTTGGTGGGAATGTAAATTGGTACAGCCACTGTGGAGAACAGTATGGAGGTTCCTTAAAAAACTACAAACAGAACTACCATGTGACCCAGCAATCCCACTACTGGGCATATACCCTGAGAAAACCATAATTCAAAAAGAGTCATGTACCAAAATATTCATTGCAGCTCTATTTACAATAGCCAGGACATGGAAGCAACCTAAGCGTCCATCATCGGATGAATGGATAAAGAAGATGTGGCACATATATACAATGAAATATTACTCAGCCATAAAAAGAAACGAAACTGAGTTATTTGTAGTGAGGTGGATGGACCTAAAGTCTGTCATACAGAGTGAAGTAAGTCAGAAAGAGAAAAACAAATACCGTATGCTAACACACATATATGGCATCTAAAAAATAAAATAAAATAAAGGTCATGAAGAACCTAGGGGCAGGACAGGAATAAAGACACAGACCTACTAGAGAATGGACTTGAGGTTATGGGGACGGGGAAGGGTAAGCTGGGACAAAGTGAGAGAGTGGCATGGACATATATACACTACCAAACGTAAAATAGATAGCTAGTGGGAAGCAGCCGCAGAGCACAGGGATGTCAGCTCGGTGCTTTGTGACCACATAGAGGGGTCGGATAGGGAGGGTGGGAGGGAGGGAGACGCAAGAGGGAAGAAATATGGGGATATATGTATATGTATAACTGATTCACTTTGTTATAAAGCAGAAACTAACACACTATTGTAAAGCAATTATACTCCAATAAAGATGTTTAAAAAAAAACTGGGAATTATTTTTGTACCCATACTTTTAATTTAAAGTTCCAAGAAGAATTTTTTTAAAGTACACTAACCAGGTATGTCTTCTTGGAGTGTGCAAATATTAATCATTATAATGACAAATTACCACTGAAATATTATTGAACAGAAATGTATCACAGCATTTTAGAAAGAGCTATGGAAAGTAATAGATTAAAAGTAAAGACAGAAATCATGCTAAAATGGGCTCACCTTCAATTTTTAAGATTATGATTACATCTATGATTAATCTATATAGAGAATATTCAACATAATACAATATTAAATACGCTGCCACCATCTCACTTACAGACTGATTACAAGGCAAATTAAAGTGTCATGAAGTCATCCTGCTAAACTTCAGGCTAGTGCTCTCAGACTGTAATGTGCATGCCAAACACCTGCGGATCTTGTTAAACTGCAGATTCTGATTCAGTAAGTTTCCATGGGACCCGTGATTCTGCATTTCTAACAAGTTCCCAGGTGGTGCTCATGCTGCTGGACCACAGTTCGAGTAGCAAGGCTTTGGGCTACAAGAAACTTTATATTCTGCAAGAAACTTTATAACAAATATGTTTTTAGACCCCATTTCTTTCATTCATACTTCCAACATATTCAACAAAAATGTTAACTATTTCCTGTGGATAGAAATATTCTCTATTCAGGGGGTGCCCCTGGTGGTGCAGTGGTTAAGAATCCGCCTGCCAATGCAGGGACACGGTTTCGAGCCCTGGTCTGGGAAGATCCCACATGCCGAGGAGCAACTAAGCCCGTGCGCCACAACTACTGAGCCTGCACTCTGGAGCCCGCAAGCCACAGCTACTGAAGCCCGTGCGCCTAGAGCCCGTGCTCCACAACAAGAGAAGCCACCGCAATGAGAAGCCTGTGCACCGTAACAAACAGTAGTCCCCGCTTGCCACACCTAGAGAAAGCCCACGCGCAGCAACGAAGACCCAATGCAGCCAAAATAAATAAATTAATTAATTAAATAAATTTATTTTTTAAAAAAGAAAAGAAATATTCTCTATTCATAACAGACTTGTGATTGCCAAGGGGCTGGGGGGTAGGGGAGGGAAGGATTGGGAGGCTGGGGTTAGCAGATGTAAGCTTTTATATATAGAATAAATAAACAAGAAGGTCCTACTGTATAGCACAGGGAACTATATTCAATATCCTGTGATAAACCATAATGGAAAAGACTATGAAAAAGAATGTACATATGTGTATACTTTAATCACTTTGCTGTACAGCAAAAACTAACACAACATTGTAAATCAACTATACTTCAATAAAATTCTATTCACATTACTACCTAGTAGATGCTGGCATAAGGGACATTAAACCCAAATCAAACACAAAGAAAATAATTAATAAATACTTATTGACGGACTGACTTTTTTAAAGAACAGCTTTAGAGAGATATAATTCACATACCATAAAAGTCACCCGTTTATAGTGTGTAATCCAGTGGTTTTTAGTATATTCACAGAGTTGTGCAACCATCACCACTCTCTAATTTTAGAATACATTCATCACTCTAAAAAGAAACCTGCGCCCATTACCAAACACTCTTCATTTCACCTTAATCCCTCCAGCTCTAGGCAACTACCAATTTATTTTCTGTCTCTATGGATTAGCCTATTCTAGATATGTGGTCTTTTGTGACTGGCTTCTTTCACTTAGCGTAATGCTTTCAAGTTTCATTGATGTTGTAGCGTATATCAGTACTTCATTCCCTCTCAATGCTCATCATATTCCATTGTATGGATATACCACATCTTGTTTATCCATTCATCAGTTGATAGACATTTGAGTTGTTTCCATGTTTTGGCTACTATGAATAATCCTACTGTGAACATTTGTGTATAAGTTTTTTGGTGGGTGTATGTTTTCAATTCTCTGGGGTATATATACGTAGGAGGGGGTCATATGTTAACTCTTATGTTTCACTTTTTGAGGAACCGCTAAACCACCTTCCAGAGTGCCTGCACTGTTTTACACTCCAACCAGCAATACATAAGGGTTCCAATTTCTCCACATCCTGGCCAACACTTTTTATTGTCTGTCTTTTTAAAAAAATTATTATTATAACCGCCGTGGTGGGTCTGAAGTGGTATCTCACTGTGGTTTTGAATTACATTTCCCTGATAGCTAATGATGTTGAGCATTTTTTCACGTGCTTATTGGCCATTTGTATATCTGATTGGTTTTTTTACCTTTTTTTTTTTTTTTTTTTGCGGTACACGGGCCTCTCACTGCCGTGGCCTCTCCCTCCGCGGAGCACAGGCTCCGGACACACAGGCTCAGCTGCTCTGCGGCATGTGGGATCTTCCCAGACCAGGGCACAAACTCATGTGCCCTGCATTGGCAGGCAGACTCTCAACCACTGCGCCACCAGGGAAGTCCCTAAAGAATTTTTTTTATTGAGGTAACATTGGTTTATAACATATGTTTCATGTGTACAACATTATATTTCTATTTCTATATACCCTACAGTGTGCGTACCACCAAAAGTTTAGTTTCAATCCATTACCATACAGTGGATTCCCTTTACCCATTTTGCCCTCCCTCCATCCCTTCCCCATTGGTAACTATTACTCTGTTCTCTGTGTCTGATTTCTTTGTTATAATTTATTAAGCATTTACCATGTGTCAGGCCATTTTCATTCATTGTCTCATTTCAACTTTTCACCAGCCATATGAAAAAGTACTATTTTTTAAACAGCTCTTTAAAGGTATAATTGACATACAATAAACTGCACATATTTGTAAATTTGATGAGCTTAGACATATGTATACACCTTGTGAAACCATCACCACAATCAAGATAACATAGCCATCATCTCTAAACATTTTCTCATTCCCCTTGAAAATCCCTCCTTCCTGTCCCTTCCCATCCCCCTGCCAAGGAACCACTGTTCTGCTTTCTGTCATTATAGATTAGTAAGCATTTTCTAGTTTTATATAAATAGAATTATATGCTATAAACTGTTTTATCTGGCTTCTTTCACTCAGCATAATTATTTTGGGATTCATCCAAGTGCTTGCATGTATCAATAGTCCATTCTCTTTTTTTAACAGCTTCATTGATATATAATTTATATACCATTCAATCTATATACTTTTTAAAGTATACAATACAATGGTTTTGGTATATTACATTATTAATTTTTATTTATTTATTTTTTTGCGGTATGCGGGCCTCTCACTGTTGTGGCCTCTCCCGTTGCGGAGCACAGGTTCCGGACGCGCAGGCTCAGCGGCCATGGCTCACGGGCCCAGCTGCTCCGCGGCATGGGGGATCTTCCCAGACCGGGACACGAACCCATGTCCCCTGAATCGGCAGGCGGACTCTCAACCACTGCGCCACCAGGGAAGCCCCATTATTAATTTTTAAATTGTGGTAAAATATAGGTAACATAAAATTCGCCATTTTAGTTCATTCCTTTTTACATTGCTGAATCGTATTCCATTGTGTGGATTTACCACAATTTGTTTACCTATTCAGACAAGTAATATTATATTCATGCCCATTTTACAAATGTGAAAAAGTAAAGCATGGAGGTAAATCACAGGCAAGTATGTAATAGCGCTGGTGCTCAAACCCAGGTCTGTCCAATGCCAGAGTCAATGCTTCTAACCACCATGCTACAGTGTCTTTCCAAACTGAAAAGACTTAGCTGTACTTTTAACCAAATATGTGCTGCCCCCATGGCCAACAACATATCAGTTCTTGTTATAGCCTAGCCCTGGAGGCTGATCAAGGTCCTTCTCCCCTAATAAGCTGAAAGATCCTTTCACACACACACAAAAAGGTAAAGTAGAAGCCATTGTCAGTATAAGCCAAAGACATTGACGTGACAATACTGTAAATAGCAGGCAGGGTTCCAGAATCGAGGATAAGACATGGGTTCAAAGAACTGGATGTTAAGCAGGACCAGACAGGTTAGTGTCGGAACAATGAGCTTTGCCCAATCATCAGTAAAGTAAACCGTCTGCCCTCCCCAGGCTTGTGCCAAAGTGTTAATTGAACGTGAACTAGGAAAAGAAACAAGTCTTTGTGTGATAATAGCCCAGTTGGAACAAGTACCCAAAAGAGTCACTTCAACTCTCAAAGAGTTGATTCGTTTACCCTTAGTAGTACCTCAGATTGGGAGCATACAAAGATATATTCCCCTACTCTTCCTAGAAAGAAATTTGAGGGCTAATGCACTAAACTACCCTCACAGGATTATAGGACATAAGGGCTACCATGGAAGAAAGCAGTTGCGGCCTCATCTCTATTTTCACTAATTCATAAAAAGAGGAAGTGAGATGTAGTAGAAATAGGCGTTTCTTGACAATATTATAAAGCTCTATAATATAAGCTATCAGAGGAGGCTGTGGAATCTTCTGCCCTGGAACTCATTAAGAGCAAGAAAGATACCCACTTGGAATAAATCCAGGAGTAGAGTCAGAGGAATACCAGACATAGAGATGAACTAAACATGGTCTGCAGCAAGGGCTGGCTGCAGCCAAGCAACTGGATCCCAGCCAGCTGCATAGGCTAGCCATTCCAATTGTCTGTGGGGATCACTTAACTCCAGTGTAGCCAGAGAGTACCGAGAGGTGGTTCCTAGAGAACTGGACTCTCCAATTCTCTGTAATTTCATCTCCTTCTTATTTTTGTGAAAACACGGCCACAACAAGGCCACTAATATGACATTTGGAAACCAGAATATGATTTATTTTAAGCCTCTAGGATCTTTGGTTAAAATATATATATTAGACAAAGAAACAGCAATTGATGCTTAAAAACACAAACCTGAGGGACTTCCCTGGCGGTCCAGTGGTTAGGACTCCTCGCTTCTACAGCAGGGAACTAAGATCTGCAAGCTGCGCAGCCGGCCAAAAAAAGAAAAAAAAACCAAACCTGAAACACATGGACCCCAGTCACTACAGGTTTTATCCATAAAAAATAGTAAGGGGCTGATGGAATACACACAGCTCGCGACAAATTTAACCTTAATTCCTGACTCTGGCTCTAAGGTCATTTACAAGGGCCTGATTCCAGTCTCCAAGGTCTCCTCTACCCATAGCTGAGACATCAATTTGATCCCAGCTACAGGCTTAGTACTAACCCCAGACACAGCTCCGTCACCCCAACACTCTAAGACTCAACATCAACTTGCTGCAAGTCCTGTCCTTGTTTGTTAAAATGTAACTCCTTTCCCTTCTTTCCCTTCTTCCTTTTCTCCCTCCCCTCCTTCCTTCTTCCCCATCACCCAGCAGTTCCACTTTCTAGGTTTTTACCCAAGAGAAATGAAAACATGTCTACAATAAGACTTGAATATCAATATTCATAGCAGCTTTACTTTTAATAGCTAAAAAACTAGAAACAGCCCAAATGTCTATCAACAGAAGAGTGGATAAATTGCAGTACATCCACACAACGGAATCCTCCTCAACAATAAAAGGGAAATACAAACTGATACATACAACAAGATGGATGAATTACAAAAACATACTGAGTGAGAGAAGCTAGACACAAAACAATATATACTGCATGATTCCATTTATATGAAATTCTAGAACAGGCGAAATCAATGGTGGAAAAAAAACAGAATAGCAGTTGTACCTGGGATGTGTTATGGGTTGAATTATGTCCGCCCAAAATATATGTTGAAGTCCTAATCCTCAGAACCTGTGAATGTGACCTTATTTGGAAATAGGGTCTTTGTGGATATAATCAAGTTTAAATAATGTCATTAGGGTGGGCCCTAATCCAATACGGTTGGTGTCTTTATAAGAAGAAGAGAGACAAAGACAGAAACACAAGGAGAATGCCATGTGATGACAGAGAAAGAGGTTGTAGTGGTGCACCTATAAGCCAAGGAACACCAAGTATTGCCAGGAACACTAGAAATGAAAAGAAAGGAATCGAACGGATTCTTCCCTGGAGCCCTCAGAGAGAAGCATGTCTCCGTTGAGAACCGATTTTGGACTTCTACCCCCCAGAACTGTGAGAGAATATGTTTCTGTTGTTTTAAGCCACCCAGTTTGTAATAATTTGTTACAGCAGCCCTAGGAAACTAATACAAGGTGGGGGAAGTGGGGACTGGCTGGAAAGAAGCATTAGGGAACTTTCTGGGGTAAAAAAGAAAAAACAAAACTCACTATCTGTGAGTTTTACCTCAAAAAGAAAAAGTACCATAAATAAATATTGAATTATAGTTAATGACATGCATGCTGAAGCATTTCGGGGTGAAGTATACCAATGTCTGCAACTTACTTTGATTGATGGGTGGAGGTATGGATAGATATGTGATAAAGCAAATAGTGTAAAACGTTAATCACTGTAGAATCTACGTAGTGGGTGTCTAGTGTTTGCTCTATACTTCTTTGAACTTTTTTTACGTTTGAAAGTTTTCATAACAAAATGCTGGAGATAAAACGAACTCTGCTTGCTGTGTGAAAGCATCTTCAAAACATGTTCCTTAGCCTACTACACCTCTGTTCATTCCAACCAGACTGGAAATTCAGGAGCTGCCATAGCCTCAAAACATTTTACAGTTGAGAAAACTGAGTTGTAAAGTAGTTCAGTGACTTGCCCAAGGTCACACAGCTAATAGAGTCATAGAGTAGTAGAGTCACTTTTATTCCCCAACTTTGCAAGGCTGGGATCATCCTGTCTTAGTCATCATTATATATCCAGCACCTAGCCCAGTACTTGCACCTGGCAGAGGGCAGAAGCTCAAGATGAAAGAAAGCCTACAAAGTTGTGCTCTTTACTGCTCTGCACACACCTTGTCCTAAGGTCCAGGCCCTCCTTGTGCTCCAGTTCTGGTCACTTGGATCTATGCCTCCTCCCTGAGCCAAAGCCCTCACTCTGGTGTCCTACCTAATACCCTGATCCCACAACACCAGGCTTGCTCTTTCCCGTTCTAGGGACCGAAATCCTATTTGTGTCCAGACTTTGATACATGTTCACAGTTTCCTACTGTCAACCTACCTTGATTTCTCATGTCATCTAACCAGATTCCTCATTGCAACAGTAACCCGCCCGTCTGGTGGTGCTTCCCACTTCTTTGGGCACAGATATTGACCACCACTCCTTCCCCCAACACTGATCGCTACTGATTGCCTATTATGGTCACATTTGGCCTGCTGGTCTGGCCTTTGCGCCAGATCTGTAGTAAAGAAAAAACAAGCCTTTACATCAAACAGTTCCAAATGTTACCTGCTTGCTGGTTGTCCTGGGGCCAATCTATACCAGTGTGATTCCCTCATGGCACTCCTCAGATCCCCACGGCCAAAATATGGGCCACAGCCCATTGTTCTAGGGATAGAGATAACCTCCCAAGCCTGTAGGGAAAGGAAGGAAGGCAGAGAAGGAAGAAAACGAGGGAACACAACAAACATTTTTCCTTTCCCTTCAAAATGTAGGGCAGCATGTGAGTACTACAAGCTTGGGGTAAAAAGTGCATTTATTTTAGAGGCACCAGAACACCAAACCACTAACCCAGCACTTAGGGGAGGGGGCAGAGGAAAGTAAAGTTTAAAAACGGACATTAAATGCGGAGAGTTCGACAAAGGTCGTTGACACAAAGCAGCTAAGGCCTGCGAAGGAGAAGCTGGCGTGAAACATCCAGACTCATCTTTGCATGAACTCATTTGATCCTTCTAAGCTGTACTGTGACTCAGTAGGTATATAGACACTGCCTCTGAAAATCCCTCGTTAGTCCCCTGGCTCTGTCAAGTGAACGCCTACATTCACAGACATGCTATAAACTATATACATATAGACTATAGACACATCATTTGCATGTGGCCTGCATGTCAGCCTGACTGAGGTGGAGAGAGGGCCCGAGAAGGCAAGCCCTCCAGCCAGAACTTCTTCACCAAAGATAATTCCACAAAAGAATTATTTTCACTTCAATTCACTTCAGATGAAAATAACCTGTGACTAATACAGAATTGGACATAATGAGTTCCTTTACCTTAGATATGCAAAAAGCAGAGTATACAATGTCTCCCTCACTCCACACCCCCAGCTCTGTAAAGGTTCTAACTTAGTAGCACTGGAGGGAAAACATAGGGAACTCAGTAAGGAAGAGCAAACCATGCTACAGGCAGAGAGCAGATGTAAAGAGAATAAACTAACATTGTTTGCACGGCATAGTAACACGAGTGGTTGCTCTGGTGATTACAATTAACATCTTAATCTAAAACAATCCAGTTTGTATTAAAATCAACTTAATTTTAATGTTTACAAAATGTATGCTTTCCTAAAACTCCATTCCTTCTCCCTTCCTTTTTGCTTTACAACTTTATACATTGTATGTAAATGAACATAGATTTAAAATTATTCCTTTATGTAGTTGTCTTTTTAAATCAGATAGGTAAAAAGTTACAAACTATATGTGTGTGTGTATAAATATATATGTAGCTAACCTCACTGGTGCTCTTTATTTATTCATGTGGATTCAAGTTACTATCTACTATGCTTTCACTTCAGGCTGAAGAACCCCTTTTAATATTTCTTGGAGGGCAGGTCCTTAAGAAAAGCAAAGAATTCTTTGCTTTTATTCATCTGGGAATGGCTTAATTGCTTCTTCTTTTATGAAGTATAGTGGGTTTTTTTTTGAGATTTCCTGAAATACCTATTTTTATTTAATTAATTAATTGTTTTTTAAACATCTTTATTGGAGCATAATTGCTTTGCACTGGTCTGTTAGTTTCTGCTGTAAAACAAAGTGAATCAGCTATACATGTACATATATCCCCATATCCCCTCCCTCTTGCTACTCTCTCCCACCCTCCCTATCCCACCCCTCTAGGTGGTCACAAAGCACAGAGCTCACCTCCCTGTGCTATGCGGCTGCTTCCCACTAGCTATCTATTTTACATTTGGTAGCATGTATTAGTCCATGCCACTCTCTCACTTCATCCCAGCTTACACTTCCCCCTCCCCATGTCCTCAAGCCCACTCTCTACAACTGTGTCTTTATTCCTGTCCTGCCCCTAGCTTCTTCATAACCATTTTTTTTTAGATTCCATATATATGTGTTAGCATACGGTATTTGTTTTTCTCTTTCTGACTTACTTCACTCTGTATGACAGACTCTAGGTCCATCCACCTCACTACAAATAACTCAGTTTCGTTTCTTTTTATGGCTGAGTAATATTCCATTGTATATATATGCCACATCTTCTTTATCCATTCATCCGATGATGGACGCTTAGGTTGCTTCCATGTCCTGGCTATTGTAAATAGAGCTGCAATGAATATTTTGGTATATGACTCTTTTTGAATTATGGTTTTCTCAGGGTATATGCCCAGTAGTGGGATTGCTGGGTCGTATGGTAGTTCTATTTTTACTTTTTGAAGGAGCCTCCATACTGTTCTCCATAGTGGCTGTACCAATTTACATTCCCACCAACAGTGCAAGAGGGTTCCCTTTTCTCCACACCCTCTCCAGCATTTATTGTTTGTAGATTTTTTGCTGATGGTCATTCTGACTGGTGTGAGGTGATGCCTCAGTGTAGTTTTTTTGCATTTCTCTAATAATTAGTGATGTTGAGCATTCTTTCATGTGTTTGTTGGCAATCTGTACATCTTCTTTGGAGGAATGTCTGTGTAGGTCTTCTGCCCATTTTTGGACTGGGTTGTTTGTTTTTTGATATTGAGCTGCATGAGCTGCTTGTAAATTTTGGAGATTATTCCTAGGTCGGTTGCTTCATTTGCAAATATTTTCTCCCATTCTGAGGGTTGTCTTTTCGTCTTGTTATTGGTGTCCTTTGCTGTGCAAAAGCTTTTAAGTTTCATTAGGTCCCATTTATTTTTGTTTTTATTTCCATTTCTCTAGGAGGTGGGTCAAAAAGTATCTTGCTGTGATTTATGTCATAGAGTGTTCTGCCTATGTTTTCCTCTAAGAGTTTTATAGTGTCTGGCCTTACATTTAGGTCTTTAATCCATTTTGAGTTGATTTGTGTGTATGGTGTTAGGGAGTGTTCTAATTTCATTCTTTTACATGTAGCTGTCCAGTTTTCCCAGCACCACTTATTGAAGAGGCTGTCTTTTCTCCATTGTATAGTCTTGCCTCCTTTATCAAAAATAAGGTGACCATATGTGTGTGGGTTTATGTCTGGGCTATCTATCCGGTTCCATTGATCTATATTTCTGTTTTTTTGTGCCACTATCATACTGTCTTGATTACTCTAGCTTTGTAGTCTAGTCTGAAGTCAGGGAGCCTGATTCCTCCAGCTCCGTTTTTCTTTCTCAAGACTGCTTTGTCTATCTGGGGTCTTTTGTGATTCCATACAAATTGTGAGATTTTTTGTTCTACTTCTGTGAAAATTGCCATTGGTAGTTTGATAGAGATTGCGTGGAATCTGTAGATTGCTTTGGGTAGTAGAGTCATTTTCACACTGTTGATTCTTCTAATCCAAGAACATGGTATAGTTCTCCTTCTGTTTGTATCATCTTTAATTTCTTTCATCCATGTCTTATAGTTTCCTGCATACAGGTCTTTTGTCTCCTTAGGTAGGTTTATCCCTAGGTATTTTATTCTTTTTGTTGCAATGATAAATGGGAGTGTTTCCTTAATTTCTCTTTCAGATTTTTCATCATTAGTGTATAGGAATGCAACAGATTTCTGTGCATTAATTTTGTGCCCTGCTACTTTACCAAATTCATTGATTAGCTCTAGCAGTTTTCTGGTAGCGTCTTTAGGATTCTCTGTGTATATTATCATGTCATCTGCAAATAGTGACAGCTTTGCTTCTTCTTTTCCGATTTGGAATCCTTTTATTTATTTTTCTTCTCTGATTGCTGTGGCTAATACTTCCAAAACTTCCAAAACGTATGTTGAATAACAGTGTCTTGTTCCTGATATTGGTGGAAGTGGTTTCAGTTTTTCACCATTGAGAACAATGTTGGCTGTGGATTTGTCATATATGGCCTTTATTATGTTGAGGTAAGTTCCCTCTATGCCTACTTTTTGGAGGGTTTTTATCATAAATGGGTGTTGAATTTTGTCAAAAGCTTTTTCTGCATCTATTGAGATGATCATATGGTTTTTATCCTTCAATTTGTTAGTATGGTTTATCACATGGATTGATTCGCATATATTGAAGAATAATTGCATTCCTGGGATAAACTCCACTTGATCATGCTGTATGATCCTTTTAATGTGCTGTTGGATTCTGTTTGCTAGTATTTCGTTAAGGATTTTTCCATCTATGTTCATCAGTGATATTGGCCTGTAGTTTTCTTTGTGACATCTTTGTCTGGTTTTGGTATCAGGGTGATGGTGGCCTTGTAGAATGCATTTGGGAGTGTTCCTCCCTCTGCTATATTTTGGAAGAGTTTGAGAAGGATAGGTGTTAGCTCTTCTCTAAGTGTTTGATAGAATTTGCCTGGGAAGCCACCTGGTCCTGGAATTTTGTTTGTTGCAAGATTTTTAATCACAGTCTCAATTTCAGTGCTTGTGATTGGTCTGTTTATATTTTCTATTTCTTCCTGGTTCAGTCTCGGAACTTTGTGCTTTTCTAAGAATGTGTCCATTTCTTCCAGGATGGCCATTTTATTGGCATATAGCTGCTTGTAGTAATCTCTTATGATCCTTTGTATTTCTGCAGTGTCAGTTGTTACTTCTCCTTTTTCATTTCTAATTCTATTGATTTGAGTCTTCTCCCTTTTTTTCTTGATGAGTCTGGCTAATGGTTTATCAATTTTGCTTATCTCCTCAAAGAACCAGCTTTCAATTTTATTGATCTTTGCTACTGTTTCCTTCATTTCTTTTTCATTTACTTCTGATCTGATCTT